>NW_020799092.1:55394841-55433139 GCF_003259725.1 Athene cunicularia
AGGGGGAAAAAAAGGGGAAAAAAGGGGAAAAAAGGGGAAAAAAGGGGAAAAAAGGAAAAAGGGAAAAAAAGGGAAAAAAAGGAAAAAAGGGAAAGGGGGAAAAAAAGGGAAAAAAGGAAAAAGGGGAAAAAAAGGGAAAAAGGGAAAAGGGGGGAAAAAAGGGAAAAAGGGAAAAGGGGAAAAAGAGAAAATATTTAGAGGAAACTTTGGATTATTCTTTCAACACATTAATGGGTTTTATAGCTAGTATGACACCCACTGTTCTTTATGTCCTCTGTGGATTTGATGAAAATCAAAATAATTGAGGTTTGCTACCACTAAGAACCTTTTAAGGATGAAGATAGTGAATAAGCTACTTGGAAAACATCACTGGAGGTTTTTAGGAGCAGGTTTGATAAACAATATGACAGAGCTGAAAAGTCCCCAACACACTACCTGGTATATCTCCCCAGTATTATCCTGTACTCTATTGTATCAAGATTTCACTAGACTGCTGTTTCATTTATTCTTAAAAAAACTTTTCAGCATCTCCAAAACAACTTTATGACATGAGAAAGATGAAGACCTTTGCAGTAACAACGGCCAGCTTTTTCAAGTCAAGGAGCTAAAATACTAGAAGTGAGTGTTTTAAACAGAACAGAGAGCAAAATATTAGTGCCTGGACAAAAATATTTTCATGCTTCCCATGTTTTAAGGAATAAAAAATTTCAGGGCCTTCATTTTCAACAGTTAAAAGTAACAAATAAGATTTTCTTAGTTTCCCATGTACAGAATTGGTTCTCTTCCCGCCCTAGCAGTACTCTGCATCAGCACACTTTAACAAATCTGTGACTGAGAAGTTTCTGGAGGTTTTGTCAAAATCTGTACTTACTGGTCCTGGATTTTTATGTTATGCTACTCTAAGTGCCATGCAAAGACCTTTCACATTAATGACTTCAGAAAATGTTGGCTTTTTTATTACCTAGGCCAACTATATTTGAACAAGGCACAGATCTCCTGTACAAGTCCAATGTTTTAAAAGGTCCAGGCATACTCCTGAGGTCTGCACCCACCCACAGCTGATCCCACCTATGCTACAATGTGGCTTTATATGACTGTGTGTCACTTTGATAAACCAGTTCTAATAATTGAAGTTTATATTTTTTTCCTTTTTGCAGCCAGTACCTTAGCTTTAAGGTGATCCAACCCACCTTTATCCCAGGGAACATATTTTTCTTTTGCTCAGATAGAAATAGGATGCTATTAATATACCATTGGGCAAATACCTTCATTCTCCTCAATGAGTTGGATCACCAGATGCTGAAACTGAGTCTAGAGGGCAATGACACTTTAATAACAGTCTTCCATAAGGAAGAACACACAGTGCAGCTTGTCCAAAATCTTATCACTCTTAGATAAGTCTTTTCACAAAGACCTATTAGTGTTGAATCCCAGTAACACTAGCAGGGAAGTGCTATAGACTGAACATCTTGTTTAGCCTCTACCTTCACAATGTCTCCAATTTCATGGGTAGTTTCACCAGTAACTCATAGAGAGTTAGCAAGTCTGACCTGGGTCATCACCCAGAGACAACCACCTGCTTACAGGACTGATTTCTGCTCCCTTTGATTTAATGGAAGGACAGACTCTCCTTCTATTAAAGAGGTCAACTGATCCAAGAGGGAGTCCTCTTACAGCAGGGAAACAATCTCTGTGCCATTTGGTCTAATAGAGGCAGATTGGGGGTTTTTTTGCTAATCCACTGTGCAGACACCACTAGGTCCAAATTATTGCCTGTTCAAATGTAGTTTCATGTCACACTGAGATAGTTCACATGAAATATCTCAAAAACACCCAAAAAAAAAAATGTAGTTTGCCTCATTTAGCTACTTAGAGACCCTAAAGGACTGATTCTCACTAGAGTAAGAGTTGGACTTCAATACTGTGTGATTTAGCTATATGCTACATAATCTTGGTAAATCTTACATTTCTCTTAAGCATAAAATTTTACTTAAATAACTGTCAGACTTTTACTACTGATTCTTCCCCCAAAGAAGCTTTTACTATTTTCCCAGCACTTATAAAATGCAAAATGCAGAAGAGTCCTGAGGACAATTCCTGTAAACAAATAGCAGATAAAGTAACAGTTTATCACAATCCTATAGATTCCAATACCTGAAAATTTTAATCATATATTGAGTCTCTTGATCTTACAGTAGAACTCTGTAGTCATAGTGCCTGATCACACATTTTTCTTACAAGCCTCTGGAAAATCATAGTTGGGGCTGGTGAGAACATGGGGAGTGTAACCCATGTTGTGGGAAAGAGGATTACCATGGCTATTATCTGGAGAGACAAAGGCCACTGTTTTAGGAAATGAAGGCAGCAAATCTTACCCCAGCTTACGGATAACTCCTCAACCTACCTGCTTTCCTGATTACTGGTTTTTATAACTCCCAGTGGGGAAGGCTCAGGGCTCATGTACATTTATTTAACTTTTCCCCTTTAACAGTAATAGCAGATTTTGCCATTCTGAAGAACTGCCTCAAAACATCTACATGAAAATAAAAAGCCGTGGTGGCACGATTTCCTTTATCCAAAGATCTCCTGATGCACTGAGAATAATATAGTGTAAGACTGAGTAGAAGAACTTGAACAATACCTCTGAGAAACTGCTGTTTCCTAGTTCTCTCAAGTTACAGATGCGAAGTAACCCAGTTCTTCTTTAAGGTGGTTGCTACACAAGCTACACTTCTCTGTTTCTTTACAAAGGCACTACTCAAAGTCCCTGTCTGAAAGCACTGCTGTTGTTGGCCCAAAAATCTGTCACCAACAAAAATGTAAACCAACACATATCAGTGGTGTCCTACTTCCCTACAGGGCCTTGGCATAGTTCCATTTAGCTACACACCAGTACTGTGTCTCTGCCAGCAGCAGAGAAATTGGAACAAGAGGATCTTTAAGGGTCCCTTCAAACCCAAACCATTCTATGATTATATTGTAACACCTGTCCTTCCATGCTTTCTAGTCTGAACCTTGCTTGGGACTAGGTAGTTCTCTCTGGCTTAAATCAGCCTCAGGCTGCTCCCATAAGCAGTAAATTGACTCATTATAAACTTGCATGTATATACCTATGCAGGTTTGTTTGTAGGTAAATTGGGTATGTAATCAAAGTGAGATAGATGGGAAGATGGTTACTTTGTGTATTAAATATTATTTGGCCCATCTGTAGTCATAATGGCAGCTCAGTAATTGTTTTGATACAACTCCCAAGTAGTTTCTAAAACCTGCAAGCTCCTTCAATTGACTAATCTCAAGGTATACCAGTCTTACTGGAGCCCATGCAAGTCAGTATGTTGTTCCCTGGAGATATGAAATTATT
Organism: Athene cunicularia; assembly: GCF_003259725.1. Lineage (NCBI taxonomy): Eukaryota > Metazoa > Chordata > Aves > Strigiformes > Strigidae > Athene > Athene cunicularia. Next base: position 55,398,203 of record NW_020799092.1, read on the forward strand.
TCTGACAAGGACTCAGGATTCTGAATTTGTGGTGAGGGTAGTCAAAGCCTTTTGGTCCCTAATATGACAGTACATCTCCAATACCAAGTTGAGTTACATGGTCATACATAAAATTTCAAAGACGAAATGCAGTAACACTGGTAACAGTAGTACAAATCAACTTCATTGACAGCTTTAATTCTGACAAGAAAGGAATATTTGAGCTACCCATACATACTGCTTTTAACATATTCCACCCAAACATTTCAAAATTAATAAAATAGTTGGCAAATATTATTTGGTAAGTATTATCTTTGTTTTACTGCAGGCAAGTGAAATGCTGTGGTTTCAACCCCAAGCCCCAAGTTAAGGTTGACATATGGGTGATTCCCACAGCCCTTCACAAAGGGGGGGTAAGTTTACCTTTAAACTTCCCTCCAGGGAGTGGCCGGCCCTGCAGGGAGAGCCATTGGGTAAATGAGCCCCGGGTGTCCCACATTCAGTAAACAAAGGTCAGGTGTCCCACTTGGGGATAAAAGCTGGGACCCCTTGCAGGAAGGGGCAGTGTCTGTCTGTGAGGTGGATGCCCTGTGCAGAGTTCCCTGTTGGGGAAGGACCTCCTGCCTCCCTGGGACTGGGCTCCAGTCAGGTCTGGCTTTTGTAAATGTGAGCTGTGTAGAGATTCAGTATGTGGCTTCCTTGGTTTTATGTGTTTGGCTTGTTGACTCGGTTGTCTCCCATCCCTTCTCTGGGAGACTGCATTTCACCATTTATTCCAGCTATTGTTGGTTGTGCGGTGTTGTTGTTGGCATCAGTGGGGTTGATGCTGATTATATATAGTCTGACTTGTTCATACCCTCAGCACTCACCCATGTACTGACCCTTTTGTATCAAATATGATTTGGTTATTGGTTCATCTTTATGCTGGTTGTGTCCTTTATGCTAGGCCTAATAACTGGCAAAACAAAGAACCTGAAATAAATATAAACAATTTGCTTGTCAACGAAATAAATCTATAGGAAAAACATGACATAAATTCCCACATCTAAAATAAAATGAAATTAATTATAATGTATTATTTAAAGGCAATGACAAAGGCATAGTTGACTCTTCTAGAAATAGAAAGCAGTGTTCTTTTGCCTGGAAACATTTAATTTAGGGCATAAATAGAGTGAACCTTTGGTTCAGTCATGCAAGTCCTGATTTTGATTTTACTTTTAACAGCAGGCAGCGTTCCTGATGGGTATTTTTACTATTTTACTTTTTCTCCACTAGATGTCCCCAGCATGTCACATTACATTTCGCTTTCGCTGATGGTATTTTAGTAATCTGAAAGGGTATATACGTCTTTTGAAGTGTATGTTATTAAGATATCATGATTAATGACTTTCACTCCAGAGTTCATTTTATCTGGAAGATTAGTAAGACACAGATCCTCAAGAACAGAAAAATTTAATTCTCTGCTTAAGATATAGCAGTTTCCCAATTTAGGAAGCAATTAAGAATCATGTATGCTTTCTTCTCTAAAAATGTTTAAACAATCAAAGCCTTAAAACAAATGAAAACCCTTGCAGTAAAAATCCTTCTATATCAAAAGGGAAGCCTTAGAAGGTTTTTTTCCTGTTATTTCATTACTTTCAAAGGAAGTGTAACAGTTGCACAGATCCATTCACAGTTGACTGAACTAACAGCAGGAGTCTTGCTTAATTTGAGCTTTAATGGATCTTTAAAGTAAAATGAGAACAAAATCTGGAATGATCACAAATATATTTTTTTAAGCCTTTCCTAACTCACCAAAATGGCCTCTGCAACAAAGCATAGGAGGCTGGAAACAAAACTGCCATATTAGATTCTTAAAGCAGGTAAGCTGAGCTAAAAACTAATCTTGCAATACTTTGGCTTTTCTGAAAATGCAGTAAGCTCTGTGAAGCAGTTGGGTTTTGTGCACTCAGCTGTCAGTGCTACTAGAGCAGAGCAGTGCAACACTACAACATGTTTCTACTCTCAGGTAAAATGCCAGTGCTGTGTAGAGGAGCAGTTCCTGTCCCAGAGCAAACAAAAACCCAAAGCAAGTAGTCTGAGTGACCTTTTACTCTGCAGCTTGCACAGATCTCTGGAACAATGGTAAACACTGACTAGGGGTCCACAACCTCCAGTAGTTTCATGGCACATCAGCAGAGCCACCAGGACTTACTGTGACAATAAAAGGCATAATTCTGTCAATACTAACAAATAACAGATGTAGGAAATAGTGAAACAAAGCCATGTGCTCTTGTTGCTACACATTTTCTACAGATAGTTAGGTATTTCAGTTTCCAGAACACAAGTGGGATGCTATTTGCTACTGAAATGGGCTTTTTTGTCTTTTTCTTTTGTGTAAAAGGCTGTAAAGAATTTTACACTGGAAGAACAGCAGTCTTAAAAGTGAGCTGGCTGATGAGGCTCTTGAGAGGCTTCTGCATTTGAAGAGTTTGTGCAGGGTTCATTTTTGGAAAGACAGCTTTGGTTTTGGAAAGATTAGTGTCTAATTTTCAGCTTGTTCCTCTCAAAATAATCTCCTCTGTAGGCCAGATGATCAGTGCTGTCCAAAAAAAAATGGTGAAAAAACAGTATGACAGGACTCAGGAAAGCAAAAACCAAGCAGCCAAAAGTAAAGGAGAATAGAGCTAATATTTTCAAACTTTTTGGTGTTTACTTTCTCTTTGTTAACATGTAAGTGAGGAAGGGATTGTTCCACATCAGGGAAAATTTTCATCAACCCCATTGCAGCAGCTTTCTAGTCCCCTTATGCATCAGCAGGAGCTGAGCATCTGACCCATGGGAAGTTCTCGACTGCTGTCATTTCCAGCAGATTGTGCCTGGGGTTTGGCACTAACACCTCACGAATCAGCTTAGATTTTCAGAGTCCTAAAACTTTTCCACACCTTCCCACTTATATAGCCCTGTCACTTGGCTGCTGGGTTGCACATGAGCCAAGCAGAGCTGAGGCCTGGGGTGTTTTTGGTGTTGTGAGGACTGCTCAGAACCACCCTGGTGCTGAGCCAGGGCTGCCATTCTGTGGCTGGTCTAGGCCAGGCATGGGGAGGCTCCAGCCCTGCAGCCTGCCCTTGCCCCCCACCTTGACATCTGTGTGGAGAGCAAATTCCCACTTTGCCACAAGCCTTTCCTCCACAGGACAATCAGGCACCCAGGGCAGTCTGTGCCTGTTGCCTCCAGCTATGGAATGAGCAGCCTGAGGGGTGTCAGGTGGTCCTGGGGAGGAATGGCCATGCTGCCTGACCCCTGACACATGCTCAGGGCTGCACTGAGCACCTGGGGGCTGGGGCATCCTGTGTGCCCCTGCCACAGGGTGGGCCAGGCTCTCGTCCCCTTGCTGGCCAGGGACAGCAGCTAGGGGAGGCTGTGCCGGCATGGGGCAGCTGGCATAGGGGAGACAAAAGTGGCAAGATGATGCAAGGACGGTGAGAGCAGAGTCATTTCTGCTCTGCTCACCCTGTCTCACCAAACTGGGTGGTTTCTCCCACCCACAGCAACATGCAGCCCCAGTTGCCTCTCTCTTAGGCAGAGAAAACCAACAGAACATCAATATCACAAATATCTCAAAAATAAGTAGCCATCCTGGCTAAACGTGGGCCAGATGTGATCCTTTGTTCATTTTTTTTTTCATCCTTTGTTAACTCAGCCAGCTGGAGCATGTGTACCCTCTTCTATGTATTATACAACTAGTGGAAGCAGCACCTTCTGAAAGGTCTCTGTGAAGCAGAACTAGTTTGGTACTGCTTCACTTGGGCTTCAAGCAAATTAAGCCCAACAAATTGCATTAAGTGGGTAGGGCATTAGGCCAAAAGTCACAAGGGCTTACAGCACAGTTTTAGTGCCACCTTCCTGTGTCACCTTCAAGTCCCTGAAGAGCTGTCTCTCTGAGCATCCCCATCTGCAAAGCAGAGATAATACTCAACCATCCTCACTCTGTGGGAGTCTGTGAGAGCATATCAGCTTCTAGGAACTAATCTTTCTTTGTATGTTCTGCATGCTCATTACACCTTATAACGACTAACAAACTCTTACAGAGTGAGGTAATTTACTACAGAGTTAAGATTTCTTTTAATAATGTTCAGAAGCTTAACCTCCTCTGTACCCTAAAATTTGCAAAAACATCCCAATACCTCCAAAACTGAGAGGTCTGTGAATGGCTGGATTTTCTCCAAAACTAGGACAGAGTATCTGAATTGATACATTGCAAAATTTCTGACATTTTTGTGGCAGAAATAGGGTTCAGAGTGCTCAAATTGTTACTTTTTCACAAGGAGTGTTTGACAATGTAAAAGAAGAATGTTTCCTCCCTGAAGTTCACATGGTGGGCTGACTAAAGCTCTCTGGGGGTTCCCCCTCTGCAGACTTCAAGCAGGGGAAATACGGTCAATATATCTGCTCATCTGTTTTCTTCTACTCTTTCCTGTCTGTAGACTGTCTAAGGTCCTCTGAGGTTCCTCTGGACTAGAATTCCCCTTTGATACCCCATAGAATTCATCTGGTGGACAAGGTAAAAACCTCAGCTTTTCTTTTTGTCATATGCTGCACTCAAATTTTTCTGTCCCTGTTCCCAACTTCTCTGCTTTATCCTGTCCCTATTAGAAAACCATATGCTTTCTCCGTGCCTCAAAGTGTCCTGATGCCATAAAGCAGGGAAAGTTAATTGACTACATAAGCCCACTCATTATCCTCTTCTTCTGAGTTGAGCTCTGCCTTATTTTTCCTTCTAATCTTTTTCCAGACTACATTCATCTCGCGGAAAGTTCATGTGTGGTCTAAGCTCGCCATCTAGGCTGCTTAATGGAGACACAGAAAATGATTCATTTCATCTCTGTTTTAAAACTTCAGAGGATAAAATTACTCACCTTGAGAGGAGCTTTTCTACCTCTACCCTTCCCTCTCTCTCTAGAGGAAGTCTACACAACAAGTTTAGACTGAACACTTAACATTTCTTCGATGAAAATTAGATGGCATGACTTTCAGTCCTGCTTACCAAGAGCTGCCCCCTAAGTAGCTGCTCTGCCCCTCCACTCTCTATTATCTTCTGAAATTTCAGAGGTTTCTCAAGGAGCGTCAAAAGGATGGAGTCATGCCATGATTTATAAGTCTTGCTAAGCAGTTGATCCACTGAGACAAAAAAGGACAGGAAACACTAGACAGTCCTCTCCTGGAAAAGGTTAGTTGTTGCCTGACATGTCTGTGCCTCTGTAAAATACAGCACATTCAGTAAAAGGGGGTACATTACTTCCAAGAACCTCCACCATCTCACCACATCACCGCTCAAAAACTATGAATTAGAAAACAAAAAAACACTGTTAAACTGCATTCTAAAAAGAACATCCAAATTACCATAACTCAAGACTCCATGCAGAGGCTGTGTATCTAACACTGTAACAAGTTCGAAGTTATGCACAGATTGACACATTATATATATATATCCAGGATCCTGTATGACAAATTATCAATATGAGTACTATTGTGTATACATATGTGACACCTAGTTGCATACAGGCCTAAGATGTACTGACTCTTTTCTATAAGAGACTAGTAGAATGTTTTACTCGATCCAGACCTCAGGAAATAGGAACAGGTAGTCTTTCCTTACAATTTGCTGAAACAATTTTTTTCTTCTATAGAGGCTGTTAGAAATATCATTCACCATAGTGATATTTAATTTCCCATCTTTAAAGAGCATAAACAATTGAGATAAAAATACAAATATGAAAATTCAAAGAAGATGGTAAATATTTTATATGTCTTTTTTTTTGTAACAAAAAGTTGTGGTTTGTCCTGTTTAAACACTCACATAGAGGGCATTCTGAATATTCCCAATTATACTCATAAATTATATATTATAATAAAGCCTTCTAACTACACAAGACTAGTTTGTAGAATCTTTACTGCTCTTGTGGGTTAAAACCAGTATAATTTCATTATATTATGAGGCATTAAAGTGTATTATGACACATTGTTCAGAAGGGATAGGGTGATTTTCTCTCTGAAATCCAGTTTTATCATATCTTTTTATTTTTCATAGGTCTTATGTTCTTGAAAGATAAAACTCAAAAAGAAAAATGCTGTGCCTAGGCTTTTAATAAAGTGTTCAGAAAAACTGTTATTAGCACAACCTGATAGATGCTCTAAATCAACAATCTCCTGTCAAACATAATACTTCTTCCAGAACAGACCGTGTTCCTATCATAGAAATAGTAAGCCTAGCATCAGGAAGATTATTCATCAGTTGTCCAGAATAAAGTTGGTAAAGTTATTAAGAGTGAGAGTGGAAGTAACTTAAGTATGTGTTTAAGTGTTGGGGAAGCCGAAACATTCTGAATTTTAATTTCTGGATTAAAAATTGAAATTAATTTAGATTTAAAAAAAAAAAAAAAAAAAAAAAAAAAAAAAAAAAAAAAAAAAAAAAAAAAGAAATTTCCCTTAACGGTTCAATTTTAACAGCTCTGTTAGTTACCTTGCTAAAAGTTCTTTCTGAATGTAGTTCTCTTTTCTAACACAAAAGCTGCTAAACCATTCATATATTCTGCTAAACCTCAGGCAGGCCTCAGACTCTGTATTAAATCATTACAGTTTAGGAATGCAGCTTCAAAAGATGGGTTTTAACACAATTTTTTCTTTTTTGATGGAGATTAAAATATTCCCAAGAATTAATAGCAGTGAAGATGAATTGCAGTAATCCTCCGGGAGTCCCTAAAAGCAGTCCTCAAAGACAAAATAAATGCTTTTTTAAAAGGCAAAGCATTGAGCAGAGAAAATCCTTATGAAACTTTAGGATTGTAAGTGAACATTTTAAGGAATGCAGCACAAAAAAATCTCACAGAAATACTGCTAAAATCTGTGAAGTGCAATAGAATAGAATAATAACAGTAATAGTAATAACAATAATAATCGCAATTTAAAACTAATTTAAGAGATGTATAAAATCAAACTTGGGAAGGACAATGCTGACATTTTATCTGAGAGAGCAGCAGCCATCCAACACAAATCCACACATTGTCTATTTGTTGTTGACTAAATCAACAAAGGAGACAGAGCTCCAGGTTTTCCTAGCTATCAAAGAACAGGAACTCAGAATAACAGTAATCCCATGTCTCAGCACTGAAATATAGATCTGCCTGATTACTATCACATAACATCAGCACCTCTCAGAAAATTGCTGAGAGAGCAGAATAGTGAAATGCTCATCATTAAGCCTTTTAGCATGCACAGAATTCTACTCATTACTGGAAAATCCCTACAGAGCTCTGCAGAGTATAAAGTAGCCAGCATTGCAATCATAAAATAAAATGTAAAAAACCAGCATTCATCTACTTTTATAGTAGACCACAGACTAAAATGCACGGATACAGAAATACTTCAGGTAATAACTGTTCAAAAACCATTTATATCAAGGAGACTCTCTCAGGTTGAGGTTCAGCTCAAGATTAAGAGACATCAGTCTGGGTGCCTATATGTAGACATCCTCACTGTGTTAGGTATCTAAGCTTCCATTACTGTCACTGGATATCAAGAAGGCTATCAAAGAGCAATTCAGTTCACCTTGGAGTAGCTGGCCAGTTGAATCACTCTCCAGTCGGCTCTGACTGTATTGACCAAATTTCCATTGAGATTCAGGGAGTTTAGACAGCTAGCTCACAGGTAAACACAGAGGTGTCTGAATCCCAAAAGAAATCCAATCTCTTTAAAGGACTTTAAAGCAGGATATATATCACTTCCTGAGTAGAGCATTCTATTCCAACCTGTTTTCACTAAGATTCAGCCGGGTTTGGTACAACAACTTAAATGCTGTATGCCAATTAGGGTATGCAATTGCTGTCCTTCTACTCTTTGTGTATGTGACAGGGTATATTATTTAATTGCAAGACCATATGCTGCTATTTTTTCTATCAAGGCCCTATTTTATTCAGTGCAGAAGCCTGATGGTACATGTGGTAAAAGGAGAATTTCAGGGACAAAACAAGAGAACACTGCACACCTCTGAGATCTCCTTCCATGGTTCTCGTATGATTTACAGAACCTTGTTCTGGAGTTTTTATCATGTTCTTTGCCATTGTATCCCTCAATGATTACCCCTATCTCTCTGCATATCTCTCTCCATTTCTCTTTTTTTTTCAGACAAGGATTTTTTTTTCCCCTCTTTGATCCCAGTTCAGATCATCCTGAGAAACACCTTACATGTAGAAGCTGGATACCTCAGTCCAGCTAAAACATATCAAAAACAGATAGGAAGGAACTGATCTGTGCACTATTCTCAGATGACATCTAAGGTGCTTAGAAATCACTGACTTCAATGAAAAATGTCAGTAGTCACATTGAGAGAAGTATGAAGAAGGCTCTGGCAGTGATCTTGAGATTATTACAGTGCTCCAAGAATTGTGAACCCAAGTTTTTAGGGACCTCCTCAGTCTGCTGAGGCTGAAACCTAAAACCCACAACTTCCCAGGAGATTGCTCTAACCACACCACAGTTTTTCATCCTGTCTTAGAACTAGGCCACAGCTCAGTCAGGAGTTCCTGGTACAGAGAGAAAGTAGTGGGTAGTTCAATCTTATAACTCACTGATGCCATGAGAGGTAGGGGTCAAGGTCTCAAGACCCTACTCAAGGGCCTGCTTATGCATCATAGATTAAAACATCAGAGGAGAAAATTGGCTTGGGTAGTAGGGACTAGATGTCACTGTTGCAGCCAAGAAAACAAATCAGATCTGAAACCTGGCCCTAGCCACTGCCCTTATGTCATTTAGAAATGCATTTGGCTCATACTCCAAAGAACTTCAGTAGCGTCTGCTGTATTAAATTATTTCATAGAGGTTTTTTAATCCCTTTTCAAGTAAATGAACACAAAGACCTATAAATAGGTTTTAAATTACTGTCTCTATCACACATAGTTGTGGAGGACATGAAATCTCCTGGGAGTTTGATCTGTGTTAATTAAATCAAAAAAAACCAAAAATCTCCATAAGGTCTAAAGCATGCTTAATGAATTAACATGGAGGCCCATTGAGCAAAAGTCTTTTAAACTCCAGTGAAACAAATCAACTCACATTCTATTATTATCCACTTAACAAATTTAATCTGTCGCTTTATACCATGTGAAACCAGAATTTTTCATAAATGCTAATTAAAACAATTAAAAATGGAAATCATCTTCTAAGGGGCTTATGCAAAGTGTGAATATTGATGCAGAGATAGGCCTGGTTTTCCTTATGAATGAAAGGTAGTACTTCTGCTATAACAAACTGTTCTTGAGAAATCTGCTGGGAGTAAGCATAGATGCCTAAATATATTTGAGACAGGGAGGGGCTTGAAAAAGCACCACTTAAAGGAAACTGATATTGTAATTTCACTGACAAGGTACTACCAATTTTGAAGAATGCCAACACACTTGAACAACAAAAAGCTGGAGAAAGGAAAACAAACTAAAGTGAAAAATAAAACACCTCCTGATCTGAATCCTTAGAATCCATACATATTGAAGCCAATTTAGTGATCATCTGTGTCTTGACCCATGAGTTATTAATGTATGGGAATAGTGATGACTATAGCAAAACAGCAGAACTGAGTCTGGCAGGACACTCAGAGCACCCGAGTGAGTAACCCTTAGCAAGCGGCAAGAAGTGAGGGAATTCAAATGCACTACATCCCTTCTTGGCAACTGGTTTTACTCTGCCAAATTTTTTTCCAAACATGCACTGAGGAGCACATGCAGGTGACTGCTGCCAGATTTTCTGCTGTTAGACCCCAAACAGGATGGGATTAGTAGGAAGAAACATAATAAATTCACAGTTTAAAAATCTGTTTAGAGTCCATGTAAGCAGCCTTTAAATCTTGCTTTCTTTACACATTCATCTGCCCTTTTCTGTTTGTCTTTCATATACAGAGTCATTTTTCTTTATTTTTTTCCTCAAGCTCTTCAGACTAATTCATTTCCCAACACTTCAGCATAAATCAGAAATAACATTAGAACCTCTTACATAAAATCATAGAATATAACAACTTGAAGGGTCATCAGAGAACCACCTCATCCATTTCCTAGATCTACTGTGTGATAAACCATACCCACATCATTCCTGATGAATGTTCTTATATGATTTTTAAAGTTCCAGTGGTAGAAATTCCTTCACTAGCTGTACACTAGCAGCATGTGTAGGCCTTAGCAAAAATTCAGTTTTTACTATTACCCGTTTACTATTATTTGCTAAATCAGAAGTCACTGTTATTTTTATATTTGTCATATTTATATTATATATTGAAGTATATTTATATACATAAATATTATATATTATATAATACTATAATTATGTCTATAAACTTTGTGTTTAGATTTATAACATGAAAATTCTCCTCTTTCATTTTTATATTTTTATTTTATTAGACAAATATATCTTACTATTAGAAACTGTAAGTATTTTTTAGAAGCTGCATATTATGGTTTTAACACAGTGACTACTTTCTTTTAATCTCAACTATCCTAACAATCAGGGCCTGCAGACCTCCAAACAATATTATTCATCTATAAATGATACTTGCTGTCTAACAAGAATTTACATTAACACATGTCACAACACAGATTAAATAAGCTAAATTTACCCATAAGGGCTGGCACCTATTACTGGTAAATGGCATGGTATTTTATTCAATTGAGGAAATTCAAGACGGCTCTGAGTCACTCTCATTCACATGATGTTCAAGTGCCGACACACAAAAAATAATACACACAACTTCTTACCCCAGAGACTTTATACTTCAAATGTATTAGACTGGTGCTTTCATTCTGGTTTCATTTTTTGTCAGCATAACACTCTGAAAACGAAATTTTGCAACATGGCAGCATATCCTCGGAGACATTAAGTTGGCTGAGCCATTCCAACAGAGGATATTTCCTTCATCAGGCGATTCCTTACATACTTTTGAGCCAAGATATCTTTTTACCCTTTTCCCTAAAACTTAGTTGGAACAGGAAAAGCAAAAAATGAAGGAGCACTACTATGGCAGCTGCAGTTACAAAAATAGCTTCCGATGAATGGGCCAGAACCAGGACACTGAAAAAGTGACAAAAAGCCACCTTTGCCATCTCTCTCTGATTCTGTGTCATAAGCAGGAGAGAAACTTGAGGAGACAGAAAAAAACATAGCAGTAAACCAGATATATTTAGGAATGGAGAAAACAGAGTCATTTTTGAAAAGCCAATAGCTGAAGTTGTCTCTTATTTTCAGTAGTATTGTTCAGAAGATGATAAAAAGAAGTTATAAATCAACATATTGGGTGGTAGCAGAAATAAGGTAGTAAGAAGGAAAAAAAAGGCCAGATAGTCAAGCTAGAGAAGACAATAAGGCATTTCTAAACTTAGAAATTTAACTATGGGCATGTTAATTTAAAAAAAAAAGCCAATGGGAGCATTTAGGCAAAAACAAGATCGTGATTTCTAAAATGGCAGAATGATATGAAAGTGGCAGACTGAAAAAAAGCCACAAGTTAGCACAAACATAGACATTGACCTTAAGATCTAGTGATAAAACTGGCATGGATGATTTTTCAGTTACTAACAAAAGAGTGATATCTGATCAGTAAATAGACATTCTATTGGGGTTAGAGCATTCACAGCATTGAAAAATCACCATCAATTTCCACATTGGGTAGGAGGCACTTGCAGCATGCTTAGGACCTAGCAAACAGTCTCAGAATTTTGAGAATTATTCAACAAAATACATAATGACGTAAAGAATAAATAAAAAGTTGCACTCCATCAGAAAGGAGAATGACATGCAAGTGCCAGGCTAAATGCTTTATATGAAGAAATAATTTGTATCTGTACAAACAGTTATTACCATGCAAAATGGTAACACTAAAATGTATGACATGTAAGATAAACAACATACAAACCTGTCTTGTGTATATGTTCATAGTTTATCGTGATATTTTATCCTGTAAATCAGGCAGCATCTTTGCATCTAATAAACAGTTTTTTCTTCTAGCTATTGCTATTCTTTATGTGTTTCACTTTTCCACCTTTTCCTTTTATTACCTTAACACCCAACAGCCTTAGTTTTATTAGGAACATGGCATCTTATCTTTTTATATATTCTCAGATAAGTAAGCCAAATGGAAAAAAATTTAGTGGAAGTTGAGGAAAAATAGTCACCAAGATCCCCAAATTATAGTGAGTCATTAGGACATGACATAGAGACAATCTTATGGAAAAAGCTACTAACTCAAAATGTGGCCAAAATACAAGAAATTAGTCCGAACAATACTAGCAAGTTAAAAATACCATTTTGGAATTCAAACTTATTAAATTAGAAGAGCTTCTTAAAGCTACAGCAAATTTTATTTTTATATTTAAGTTTAGCATCCAGTCCTACCATAACCTCTTCTTCTACTAAAGGGATGGTTTTTTTCAGGTAAGTGTGTAGCCCTCCTTCTTTCTGAGGTGATTAGGAGAAAGCTGCTGATCATTGAGGGTAAGCAGAGAAGAGAGAAAAGGATTCATAACATTTTCCACACAAAAGTACTTTCAAAGTCATAGAGAGCTAGGCATCCTGCACTGTAAATGCTTATGTAGAGTTGTATATGCCTATATGTGCCTACAGAGTTCCAGGCATTCAATCTACATCACAAGTTGGGTGATGCTGGACCCAGTGCTTCCACAATGTGCACACATGCAAAACAAGTTCACAGAGCACCACTTCAGCGCAGGCTGCACCTCTAGAGCCGTGGCATGCACACTTAGAGGCATCTCGTCTGAGGGAGGGCCAGGCCCTTGGTTGCAAGACAGACATTTCTTTATGGAGGCCAAGTCCTCACTCTAGTCTCCAAGATTCATTTCCACAGAAGGAACTGGTGAAGAAGCGTAACTACATTTAAGATCAATTTAAAAATGGCATGCATGGTCTCCTGTTTAAACATCACATGGTTTGCAATATTTTGAAAGAAAATAGATTCCCCCTTTCTTTATATCTAAAAATACGTAGTGACATTTGAAAGAAGGAAGTATGGTCCAAATATAGATGTGGGAGTTTTCAGCATTGTCATCCTGTGCTGCTAAAAGCTATGATAAAATAACTAAATACCCATTGTTCCATATACACAGAGGCATTACCAGAAACCAAGCGATTATAGGACACTATGTATTTTCCATACATTCATATTATGATTTTGATGTCTCTGATCATGTTTAGCAGTGCTTTGCTCCTTGAGTAGCTCCACTTATGTCAGTGGTAGAACTCATGCAATATAAACAAACATATTCTAAAAAATGTATTCTTTTTTAATATTATTGTTCTTTTAAAATGTAAGTAAATACAAATACATCCCTCCATTTCTGTGGGTTTATTTTGGAAGAACCTTTCTTTCAAGGATAAATGGACCAAAACAATCACTGATATTTTTAGCATGGTAAGATAATAAAATGGTTACTTTAAATATAGGTATGTCATGGAAAGATACTGGTCTGCCAATGAATTGAGAAGCCAAGATTTTTTTATATTAATTATGACTATTAACTGAAAAAAATGTTCTAAGTGCTTTGGAAAATATGAGGGAAATGACTGCTATTAGGAAAGAAAAAACATCATGGATTTTTTAGAGCAATCCTAGCATTTTGTGACAAATTGCTGAACACACATATTTTTATACAACATCCAGTTCTACAGACACTTTGAGGGCAGTGGCACATGAATAGGTTTCTTGACTCCATCAAATTTGCAGAATCTGAATGTAAATAAAACATCAGTTATTGAGGTTTGGTTTTGGGGTTGTTTTGTGGGTTTTTTTTAAATGAGGCTTTACATGTAAATTGACCAAAGAAGGGACAGAAAAACCAGGACCTAGTTACCTACTCAGTGTCAGAGATTTTAAAGAACACAATGTCTTTTTTTTCCTCTTTCATCTAGCTTCCTTTTTCTTGGCTTGAGAAACCTCTGACAGTCTGTCACAGAGGAAATTATTTTCCTACTACCAATCCAGGCTGGCTATTGCAATTAGAAAGTTCTGGATCTGTCACTGTGCCATTCTAAAATTTCTGACCAAAATCAGCAAAGATGATGCACCTTTATATCCGATGCCATTTATACCTACTTCTTGCAATCGAGAGGCGAGAAGTCAGTGTGTGAGAATCTAATTCAATGTAAAATCATTGTTACACCAGATTGTACATCTTTCAAAATCCCACACCAAATTTGCTGCTCTGTCCTTCATCAAAAACACAACATAAAGCCAAGAGAAGAGGATTCAAATGCCAATAAACTATTCTTTCACCTCCACACATTGGGTTTTATGTGGCTTTCCTCCAGAAAAGCTCAACTGGAGAAGCATGGCCCCAAGGAGGGCACCAAGGCTTGAACATGACCCAGCTGCAGGACACACCAGACAGCAGGACAGGGACAGACACAGCTCCCTCCACAGTCGCTCTTCCCTTTGCTCTCCCCCAGCATGGACAGGGATGCACAGCTGGAACACCGTCAAGAAGCTGACTCAGGCCAGGGCATCAGCCAGTACCAACTAATGTGGACTGCACTTGGACACACTGCTGTAACAGTGATTTTTAGCAGCATACATCAAAGAATATGATTCAGCCAAGAACACCAGCTCTGTGTGTGAACATCTTAGCACTGACCTTGTGAAATACTAAAATAGCCTGTAATAACATCAATGCACCCAGTATACTACATGCATAATTTTACATATAATAATGAACTTCACAGCATCTTCATGAAACAGATAAACACACTGGTATTAGTGTTACTCTTTCCCTTAACAGATTAATTTGCTCATTTCTTTAGCCCTTTAGACTATAATACAATGCATTTTATGACAATGAAATGTCTTTTCCTGTTTGTCAAATGACAATGACCCCCAACCTGTTCAAACCATCCCTGGGCATCACTGTAATACAAAGATATAATTTAAAAATATTTTAGTTCTTAGAGCTTGCTGCAGTGACGTTATGTCTTCTGACTTTGTTAAAGTAAGTAATATATTTCAATCACTAGTATTTGCTTTCTTCTCTCTATTTCCTGAAGTAATATTCTGAAAAATGTTACCTTCAGTAATGCTGCAGGCACATGATTTGCTGTATGTATTTTCTGCATTGGATTTTCAGACACAGAACATGTTCTCCTTCAGTTCTAAATGAGCAACTGTGTCTTCCCCTAGACAAGGTCATGCTATATAAACCAAAATCGCTTCCTCTTTTTCACAGAAAACTCATTTCCTATTTATTAAACAGACATGTTAAGCTGTGACTAATGTAAAAGCATTACTATTTTGACTACTGTCAGTCTCTCAGAGAAATTTCAAAATACTACTTAAAAATTAGAAATAATAGGTATTTCTAAAATGCAGTTCCTCTAAAACAATTCTACTAAAGAGGCCATGAAAAATAGTATGGTATCTTTTAGCAAATATCCAACACCACATATGATGATAGATTAAATACATGTGTTTAGTCTACTGAATAACAGTACTATTCAATACTAAAAGCTAAACAAAGAAGAGTACAACTGATGACTATTTCCTTATAAGGTCAACTGCATTTATAAAAAATTAATATATGTAAATATTTTAAGATTATCCTAAATTGTAGGTATGTTTTCCCTCCTTATTCACTTTAAGTGTTCCAGCAAATCAATACAGAGTCTGTGTTACATTTTGCAGACTAATTTTTTATAGATTTTTCAGTGTATTTAGCAAGAATTGTGACAGATTTACAAAATAGCATGTGGCATTTCACTATTAACACTCAGGATACAAAACATATTCCTTGCTCTGAAAAAGGCCCTGAATCCAATTCTTCTACTGCATTTGGTGTTGAAATGTAATTTTTGTCTATATGAGTTTTAAATGTTTTTCTGACTGATTCAGGAGCTTTCAGGAAATACACTCTTTATGTCAGATCTCATTTCTTCATTAATGTTGCATTTACTGTACACAAAAATGGCATCTCTGAATGGAAGAAGTACTGTTCACTTCATGGAGGTTTAGAAACCATTCTTCTGAGTTTGAGGCAGTCTTCCAAACTTGTCATGCATATGGGTTTGCCTTGGACATGTTCTCTTATTCCACATTAAATATTTTTCCAAGCAAAGTTTTAAGAATTTTTTTGCATTTGTTTAGAATTTTAAGATGCACTTCAACGTAATCAAGATGCAGTCAGCTCTGAATATTTCTGAAGTACATGGGCTTCTTAGAAACATCAGATGCGGTATGATCAGGGCTAATTTGTACCTGTGGAATATTTTGCCACATAAGAAAATTTCTGGATACGTAGATGTAGGCACCTACCATTGATAGGTAATACAGTGCTCTTTGGAATCTCTGGCCTTATAACTTCTGAGTTTCTTAGTGCTTGCTTTTAAGAGGCAACATATCTGTCCATGAAATAACTCTGCTCAAATGCTCCTACTCTTCCACCTAAATAATGATCAACATATAGGATTTAATATTCCTAACACCCACAAGTAACTTCCAGATCCAAAGCTAAGAGTACATAACCACAAAGATTATCAAGTCTCTCCTCACATTTGGTTTCTAAATTCTTCACTATAACCAGTTTGCTTGCTATTTCTGAGTTTTGCCATTGAAATGCAAGTGACCAATATATACACTAAAAGTTTACAAAGTTTTTGCACTGCTGTCAGTCAGGCCCAAACCACAGTCCTTCTGCTAGACACTGAGGAGCCGGGCTGGTACCCCACAAATGTACGGGAACCACCTGGGTTCCTCCCACCCCTGCTGAGAGTGCAGTGAAGGCCACATTCCCATCAACATTGGATCTAACAAAATCTGATCAAATGCAGGTTATCAACCCTCAGGCTGTAATTTTAGTTGATTTCCACCCACACTACCATCCTCTATACTCCCACAGTTTCATTATATTGCTTCACCTGAAATTCCCTGACTAGATACCCTGCTCCCCACCCACAGATAGAAATGTTATACCTCAACATGCAGTCTGGTTCGCACAATCTTGTGAAGGAACTTTAAGGGAAAGTATCTTCCCCCAAAAAATCTCCCTTTTCTATAGTTTAACCTCATTGCAAAGTAAATTCTCATACCATAACAGCTATCGTAGGAAGCTGAAGAGTAGTAACAGCAAATGACAGAAACTGATAAGTCACTATTAACAGTGCTTAATAAATTTCTTCTTTGTAATGAATACATCTGTTCTTTGTGTCCAGTCTTTCATTCAGTATCAGTAGCAAAATCTCCTCAGCCTTTACGGATAAACCAGACCTTCTAGCCTGTAATATTACATAGAGTCTGCTGTGATAGGCCATTCTAGAGCATCCTCTAAGAGTCAAAGCTTCTAACCACTTTGACTCTTTCTCCAGATTTTTTAATTGTCTCAACAGTCATGCTGAAGTAGGAAAAAGGAAATATTCCTGGCATTTTAATTACTCTCTATTTTGTTATAGGAAGTTTTTTTATTCTTCCCTACTCTTCTTAGTAGTTACTTCCTCTTTATTCGGTATGACTAATTTATAAACTGATAACAACCTAGTTCTTGTTAGAAACTCCCAGGAGGTGATGTTGTGGCAGATGCTGGAGTTTAACTGCTGAGTCATTGTGTCATCTGATCATGCCCGAAATTACTTCTAAATTTACAGGTTTATATCAGAATTAATTCAATATCACTAGATGCTAGTATAATTATTTGTAGATAACTACTGCAAAGCACTCAGGACTAAAATTTACTGCAGACCTTTACAGTGGCGTGGCATGTTCAGTAGGATGGAGTGTCTGAGCTTCCTATTCACAACTCAGTGGGACTGCATGCCCCTGTTACCCTGGAAGAGTCCTTATGCTATAGTGTTTCTTAAATTTAAGAAAGAAACTCTAGACATATAGCCTCAATTGACAGTCCTCAATATAGATAACCAACATAGGTGATGTAACATTTTTTAGCATTGATTTCATTAGCAATCTACGAAGAGAGAAATTAGTTTATTTTTAAAAGCTAAATCAAGTGCATGTGTAATGACAGCAAATAGGAAGATGGAAATAAGTAGAAGAAAAAGAATATGATTACCAAGACAAGGAAATGACCAAGGTACTAATTGCCTCTGCCTCTCCCAAAATATCTATAACACAGAAACTCAATACAGACAGGGTACTGGCACAAGCAGTGTCCTCAGGCAGAAAGGAACCCGGGCAGAAGGTCACTTCCCCAGCACTTTCTAGTGATTTTCTAGCTAGGGAATAAAGAGAGGCAGGAATATAACCTGCAACAGCTGGGCATTGCCATTAGTACCTACCAGTCCACACTGATTGTATGCTTGCCTTAGACAAATTAGTTGTCCCACTTTTTCCCTCAAAGATGAAAACCTAATTTCAGCAATGAAATTCTAAGTTTGATGTCCTTGACTAATATATGCCCCATATGTACCTCTTCTTTAAAAAGATGGCTATGTACTCTCCACTGATTGTCTGCTATCTAAATGAACACATTATCCTAATCTAGGAGAAGGACCCAAGATATAAGAGAAGAATCAGCCATTTTGTACTCAGGCATTTCTATCTTCGGTCAGGTATTAACATGGAAATGTTTAATGACAAATAATAAATTATGTCACAAATAAAAAGATTTTCCTTTGTGGTAAATAACTGCATGTCATGCAAGAACAGGAACAATAATTATTTCTTTAAAGAGACTGTTGGAGTGAGAGCTGTACAGTGACATACACGTCCTTATTCTCACTTGTAATTTTATTCACTAAAAAAAAAAAAAAAAAAAAAACAAAAAAAAACAAACAAACTGATTCCTGTAATTCATAAAACTTAAGTATAGCTGCATACAAACCACCTACCTAATGCACCTTCTTTTAAATGAGTAGCCAGGTAAAGACATGGAAGAGCATTAGATAGACGAATATATTCCTATAGCTAGCATGAGGTCCATGATCCTTTCACCTCTCTGGTGTATTTCATGTGGGCCTTAGTGAGAGTTTGGCAGTTTTGCCCCAAAGAGAGCAACCTCCACTGCTCCCTAACACCACTGTCCTCAGCAGGCACAACCTGCTGCAATGAAGACAACAGTAAAAATTCTGAGTGAAAAGGCTTATCCTTCTGGCTTCAGTGGGGAGCCCACGCAAAGAGCAAGGTGTTAGGTACCAAAAGATATTTCAGAAGAAATCGCTGCTGCTCTGTGTATAGGTTCAAGGACCATCAGTAGCCAATCCTAACCCCCAGTCAGCCACTAGAGGGAACATGTACATGCTAGAATTAACATAGGAAAACCAGATGTTTGCATTTTCTTAATTGTTTACATTCCTTTCAAACTCTTTTATCAAATTTGTCCCTTACATAATGTTTCTGAAATGTGGTCTACCGAGCCGTTTCAAGTCAGAAACTACAGTATTAAGTTTTAAGTGAAAGTTAAATTTTTTGAAGTGAAAAATTACTACCTGCAAGTCAACTTTTTGCAACCCAGTCTGCCCTATTTCCTTTCAGATTTGCAGAAAAGCCCAACAGCATCACTGAGCTATTTAAGATAAATCTGAGTGAGAACTTTTCAAGGAAAATAGCCTAACAGAAAATGCTGAGTCACTAAAGAATCCTTTTATGCAGAAATGAAAACAATATTTAAGCTAAGATCCCATTTTCAACTTCCATTAAATTTCTGGGCAGAACAGAAATGTAAATTGCAATACCTGAGAAGCGGTTCTGCCATCCTTTCTGGATTTCTTGCATGCCAGGTGAAAGACACAACAAAGAAGCTCTTGGATAACACTGACTTGGTCTATTTTTTAGAAGCTGTTTATTTGCATAAACAAATGAGAAAAACTTATGGAAGCAGGTTTTCTTTCCTTTTCTTGTAGGGTGAATGTACTAACTAGAGGCATATTTACTATTCTGGAACTTCTTTCTCCAAGAAATGTGTAAAGTTTCTGGCTTATTCTAAGATAACCCAGGACTTTTTGAGGTCAGGAACTTCTGGTATAGCAGAAAATCTTTGCCCCATTTGGATCCACTCTTCCTCATAGCTATCCCAAACAATACCATGGGTTTTTTTCTTTGCTGGGAAGCACACTTAAAGAAATACAATAATTCATTCAAATTCTGCTTTCCTCCCTTATACTTAAAAAGTCTGCAATTTTAAGTCTGAGCTTGTCTGATTTATGGTTTCATCCGGACCAGTTACTTCTATGTTAAAAGGTATGGAAAACTATTATTATTTAATATGAGTATTTGCTTTTCAGGTGGAAAATGTTTTAACCAGTCTTGACCCCTGGCCAGAGAGAAGGGCATTCCCTATGTATGGCACTCCAGAGCATATGGCAAGATCAATATATCTTCAGTAGATATAGAAGGAAACTCTTTCATCAATCAACAGTCAAGCCTACCAATGTAAAACAGTATAGCATTTAGCAATTAAACGTCTGTCATACAGACTGTTAATAGGGTTTTAAAAGTAGAAATTTAAGGTCTTAATTAGTAGACAACATAATAGACAGAAAAATATTCATAAGCTGCAATTAATAAATA
Organism: Athene cunicularia; assembly: GCF_003259725.1. Lineage (NCBI taxonomy): Eukaryota > Metazoa > Chordata > Aves > Strigiformes > Strigidae > Athene > Athene cunicularia. Next base: position 55,418,712 of record NW_020799092.1, read on the forward strand.
TAAAAACGTATATTTGGGTTGGGGTGTTAATATCCACCGAGAAGATTGGCCTTTAAAGCACCAAATGAGGCAGTTAAATAAGAGAAAAATATGGCAGGGTTTTTTAATTATTATTAAAATGCAATTAAAAATCAAAATAAACAATGTAGACTAGGGACAGGCTAGGCTATCACAAGATGATCTATACATTAAGGAAAAGATTTTTAAGAACTACTCATGACAGTGTTGCATCACTTTTAGGAGAAAAATATTTCACAAATCCATAAGGTGGCAGCAAACCCCTTTTAGCTGAGAGTGGTAACCTTCCTTTCGCAAAACTGGTTTTGATGAGCTTCAGCGCCGCCCCCCCATCGCCCAATGGTAATGTTAATTACACCAAAAATAATTAGTACACCAGTAACATATGTGTTCCTCTAATTTAAAAAGTATTATTTCTCACCAGGAACATCACATGATTTCGTAAAGTAAAAACAAATGCCATTTAGATCCTCAGGGGAAAAAAAATAAAAGAAAAAAAAAAAAAAACAAACAAGCCTCCCACAATGAAAGGACAGAACATGCCCCACTGTGAACTGACTGGTAACTTCTTTTCGTGGCAAATCAGCTGATCTCAGTGTTCTGGCTATTGAATGAACATAACTAAAAACACGGCTTATGCAACAGCTCACTGTGATAAAATCCCCTTCTCTAAGTTTTCATATTACTGAGGCCCATGCATTTTAATACTCAGTATCTCCAGAAAGCATATATTTGCAAGCAGCATGGAAAATATGTTACTTTTCAGAGTCATGTTTACAGCTAAGAAATCTCTCCATCTGTGCACTGGAGAGGCTCACTGTGAAAAATGAACAAGCTGTATTGTATATGAAATATTCTCATTGCTTCTGCAGCTCTATGGCTGCGATATACGATCTGTGGTGTTGACAAGTCTGCAAGAGTCTCATCTACAAGCCCTGTCCTGTTTCTCAAATCTGCTTGATGCTGCAAACAAGTCACCATATGTTTGTTTGGGTTTCCCCAGATACATTTGATCTTTTTGCACTGAAAATGTGTCCAGGCAGAGTGGTACTGTACACCTGTCACAGACTGCAAGGCAGAGTTATGGCCAGACTCCTGCCCATGCAGAAATCCCAGGTACGGCTACTCTGCACATACATTCCTAATCTCAGTACACATATAGTTAGCCTGGCATTCCTACAAAGCGTTTGATTCACTGAATCTATATTGCACAAATAGTCCCATAATTTCATCACACTTTCTGATTCTGTACAAATGCTGGTCTATAGCACCCACTGTACATAGGCCACGTAACAAACACACACACACAAAATCAGTTAAGTGCACATAGCAGACATTTTAATTTTGGTCATAATATACACAAGCCTAACCACATTACTGGAGTCTATATTTAACAGCAAGAGCTTGTTTCTTCAGTTTCCAAATAAAGATGATTTTTATGCCTGCTACCCTGGCAATCTCAGCCTGGAGTTTTGTAAATCAAGCTATGGGAAAAGCTGTTCAGCTTGTGAAACATACCAAGAATGAAGATTTGAATTTCTGCATGTCAGAGCCTTCCTTGGCTTCTTTGACAAACTAATGAATGAGCAACTTGTGGAGCTCCACAACAATAAGACACAGCAGCCTGTGGAACTAGACTTGAACTAAAATCACATAGGCTGCAGGATTTCAGCCACAACTTTAACAACTGTCATCTTTTCCTGGCCTATGAAGGAGTGAGGAGTATTGAATTTGCTGTTTCCTGACTTTCTCACAGGTGTTTCCTATGCCTAGGCCTCTCCTAACTTGGTTCTTGTATAGTTCAGTAGACCCTGTTTTCCCTTTTTCTGCTTCCATAAACAATTACTGAAAATATTACTTTGTCAGCTGAGACAAAAGAAGTTAGTGTGTACTATGCTGATACAAAACTATCCAGTGTCAGGATATTCCTCTGACCTTCAAAAATTACATCCTTTTTTATCTGCATTTCATGCATTACTCTGAGCCATCTGTTTTTATGCTTTCTTGGTTCCATAAGATCATGTATTACTTTGTCATAATTAAGGCACCAATATTAATGACTATATATCACTTTAAATCAAAAGAAGGGGAAAAAAAGGAATTAAACAAGTCCCACATCTGCTCACTAAATTAATATGTTATCAGCTGTGAGCTAAACTTAACAGAAAATTGAGCTGGTTTTGTCAAGAAGATTTATCAATGGAGCTCTTACATGGAAAAACCGTGACCTTTAGTTAGCACTGTAATTTCTTCTTCGGACTTTGTTCCAAAGCTAAACTAACTCTGACTCTTGGGGCAAAACAAAATAAGTAATAAAATGTCTTCGCTATGTAACAAAGCATAATTCTTTGGGCAGCTGGAAGATGTTCCTGCTTTAACACATACATATTTTGGGAATGGTTTAATGAAACCATAAAAAATACAGTGGTCTAATTCTGAAGTTTTATATATTGAATACACAAATATTTATGCATGGAACAAAATCACAGCATGGGAAAGACATCTTCATTCAGCACTTACAGATTATGAATCAATGACAGGAATAAATTCTCTGATGTCATAGTTATTTGGTTCCCTCAAAGCTAGAAACAGCTCCTTCTTGGGCAATGGAACACATGGGACAATTCATACTGCTACTTCTTGTACCAGTGGCTCCTTCCGTCTTCCTTTTCTCCATGTGAGCTATAACAATCCCATTTCTTTACGTAAACCAAATCCTTAGGAAAATTGAGCTTTTTAAGACACATCTTGGAACTTATATTTGTAAGTCATTTCAACTGGAATGCTTGGTATGCTTTTAGAATACAGAACACTGTCAGAGCTAGATTTCTTACCACTCTAATAAGTTATCATCCTCATCCTTTCATTCAGTTATGCTTTCCGAGATGCCTGCTGAGTTGTGCCAGTTAAATTGTTTTCAGAGTCACATAATAAATGCTGTGATCCACCCATGCCAATGTGGGCACAGAAATGTACACATGGGCACAGTTAAGAAGGAAGGGGACTGCTTTGGTGGAGTCAGTGGTGATTTAGATGTATCTCAAACTATAACCTGAGGATGTTGTGTTAACAGCTTCAGCATATCTAAATCAAAGGTGACACAGTTCCCTCTGGTCACTTGCTTCCTCCCATCACTTGATGCCAACACTGGCAGAGTGAACTAATTCAAATGGGTAAACTGGCAGAATACTACCCTTGTCTAAGTTTCCTGCTGGCTTAGGAAGACAAGAAAGTTCACTGCAGGATCAGACCAGCAGAAAATAAGTGGTAAAACCCTGAAACAGGGGAGAAGCCAGAAGGTGTGGGGCAGCCTCCTGCTACCACCAAGTTTGATCAGCTTGAGGTTATGTGAAATGGGAAGTACAAAGGGGTGGCATTTCACTGGAAACAAGCCTGCAGCTTTCAAAAGGAAGAAGGTGGCTGGGGGTCAGGCAAACCATAAGTTGATAACTTTTAAAATTTAGACTGATGAGCTGGGAGTATCTGGAGACCAAAAATTAATTGTAAATGACTAATGCTTATGATGTTATTTGTTTGTATTTCTGCTTCACATATAAGTAATTAAATTTTAATTTCAATTCATTACTTTGTCAAAATCAAATGAAACTTCAGTCCCTTAGTATTACAAAAGGGCAAAAGACAGTAGTATTCCCATCAATAACTGATTCAAGCAATGATTAAACTTTGGCCGGGGGATGGAGTTAAGCGGGATGGATTAGAAGAAGAGGCAAAGAAACCAAAGCCATCCATGTAAGATGAAACCCGCTAGCTAAATTATTTTGCATTATGCCCACAACTAGATAAAATACTGCTGACTCAGCACCCAGATTACCTTTGGGTCCTATAAGTAATTTGATTGAACTATTTTGTTGGGTTTCTACAAGTCAAAGGAGCTTTCAATGATACTCTCTTCTGAGTTTCTACAAATAGTATTGCTTTTGATAAAAAACTAAGAAAATGTTATGCCTAATATCTGAGATAGCCAAACTACGCAATATTGCTTGGAAACTTATTCAGTGGTTACTCCCAGTGAAGTTATTAATTCATACAGTTCTCCTGTCCCCTTTGCTTGCTCTAATGGATGTCCAGAGACCCTTCCAAGCTTGGCTGCTCTGTGATTCTCTGATTCTGTGAAAATGAGTTAAACTACCCTGGCCTCAAGGCTGCAAATACCACACCTAGGGGTGATCTGACAAGAGTGTGATTAACAAAACAAAGATAAAAAGAAATTGCTGTCTTTAAGTAAGCCAGATGAATCACCCCCTCATAGTAGTTCTTTCCATAGACTATACAGTGAGCTCAGAGTGACTAGCTGTGGCTCATACATTTAACACCTACACATCTAAAACTGAATGATGAAAAGCTCTTGCTTAGTAACAAGAGACAACTGTATCTGTCTTCAGAAGGAATACAAGAAGTAGTAGACCACCCTACAATGTGCATTTAGGCCATAGCAGTAATGATGACTGGACAGATTTTTACTGAGCTGTAGCAAAAGTAGGTGTTGTAATCAGCATCATACCACACACACCTCCCTTTGGTAACTCTTTTCTCCTCAGTAGTTGGTGTTTGTGCTTTTATTTATTCATGTTTGTATTTTGTTCTTTTTTTTTTTTTTTTTCAGATTGCTCCTTCTTGTAGCTTGTAGGAACAGATAACTGCATCTGGCCGACTAAGGTTTCTTTAGGCTCGTTCATTATTAACAAGTAGCCTGCCACATTAACCATTAGCTTCCTACTGATTAAGGAGCAATCTGCTATTCATCCGCGGTGGGGACACCTGTTTAGCTGCTAAATACAAATGCAGAAAACAGAGTTTGGTAGTTAGTAGAGCAGCTTGTTTAGAGAAGGCTCAAATAATACTCCAGGTGGTTTGGGACTGTGCAGCAATGGTGGTGATGTGCCATGTGGCACAGTCTCTGTCATCAGCTGAAGAAAACACCCTGGCACATAAAAGACCTCAACTCCGATGGCAGTCTGGAGGGCAGGTGGCCATTTTGTGGCCAGGTGACAGGATTCAGGGAGCCTCTGGGCTGGGGTTAATGGTGGCCTCATCTGTGGGAGGTGTGTTATGTTGAGATTGACAGGTAGAGGGGTTGTGGGGTGAGGTAACTGACTGCATACCATCATGGAGGAGGAAGACGAGACCACTGTGTCTTCTCAGACATCTTATAGAGGCAAGAGCCTGAATCACACAATGAAGTGAGGGAGCATGGCATGAGTCTATGCTTGAGCTCATGGTGGGTGAAGACTCCCACAGTGGGGGAAATGGAAACTTATGATTTCTGGCAACAAAAGAGTGAGTCCCCCTCTGCCTTCAAATCACAAATTACAGCACCCTGAGAGCCAACGAGAGGACACAAGCTGCACTGGGGACACTCTGTAGCCTGAAATGTGCATCAGCATCAAGATGAAGTGGTGACTGATAATGGTTGGAGACCCCTTTATGTAGGGGATAGAGCTGCTGTCATGGGACGTTTGCTGTTTGCTATGGACCTGTCCCAGGACATTGTGGAGAAACTGCTGAAGGTCATGATGCCCTCAGAATATTATTTCTCATTGCTCTTCCACACAGACACCAAGGGAGACCTGGAGAAAATCTAGAGGGTCTACAGAGCTCAAGAGTCAAAGGTGAAGGACATGGGAATCCCAGGGGAATTTTCCCCAGTCCTACAGGTGAATGGGAAAGGCCTGGTAGGATTGAATATCCTCTGAATTACCAGTTGGCCGCATGGCTGGTGTCACAAGCAGTACTTTGATATTTATGACCATATTGTAAACTTCTTTTCCCCTGATAGGGGATCAAGTGAGAGGGAAATGCAGGTCACAGTCAATAGTCATTAGAACACTTATTAAGCTGTCATTATTAATAGAAGATAACTATTCAGACAGTACATTTTCCTGTTTGCCTAAACAGGGAACACAGCTAAGCTCCAGTGCAAAAGGGATTATATAGGCGGTAGAAGCAAAGGCAAGCTACCAAGAGTATAGAAACATTGCCAGGACATGAAGAGATGGTGAGTTATTTAATGCCTTCTTTGCCTCAGTCTTCACCTGGAGAAGTGTCCCTGGCCTTTGTGTTTAGAGACAGAATTCAAGAAGAGAACTATCAGCAGTGAAAGGAATAAAGGATCTTTAAGAACTATTGAACCATACAAGTCCATGGGATCAGATGGTATGCATCTAATTGCTTGACATCATCACTGTGAGGCTGTTTCACACCATATCTGAAAGACTAGAAATCAGGAAGGGTCCTGATGACTAAGAACAGCAAACACTGCATTCTTCTTAAGATCTTGTTGATCTGAGGAACAGCAATCTGGCCAGCTACAATTTAGTCCCTGGGAAAACCACAAAACATGTCCTCTTGGAAGCTATTTCTGGACACAAGAAGGCAAAGGTGCTTGGGAATAGCCAGCACATATATAACAAGAGTATATCATGGTTAACAATTCCAATGCCAAATGCCTTTTACAACTAAAAGACTACATCTGTGGATGAGGGGAGGACAGTGGATGACTTCAGCAAGGCCTTGAGATCTCCCACAACATTCTTCTATGTTGGGATGTTAGAGTCTAAGTAGATGAACTACTAGATAGTTGTACTGGTTTTGGCTGGGATAGAATTAAATTTCTTCATAGAAACTTGCATAGGGCTATGTTTTGGATTTGTGCTGAAAATAATCTTGATAACACACTGATGTTTTAGTTACTGCTGAGCAGGGCTTACACAGCATGAAGGCCACACTTCCCCACCTGTGCATGGGCTGGGGGTGCACAGGCTGCTTGGAGGGGACACAGCTGGGACAGCTGACCCAACTGACCAAAAGATTACTCCATACTATATGGTGTCATGCTCAGCAATAAAACTGGGGCAGGGAGACCAGCAGGATCTGGCTGGGCATCGGTCAGTTGGTGCTGAGCAACTGTTTTCTTTTGCATCATCTCTTTATCTTGAGGTTTATTTTTCTTTGGGGTGTTGTTTTTTTCTACTTTTTTTTCAAATTTCTTGTTAGTTATTAAGTTGTCTTTATCTTAAACCATGAGTTTTCCTCACTTTTACCCTTCTAATTGTTCTCTCCATAGCACTGAGGAGTGAGAGCAGCTATGTGGTAGCCATAGGGGGTTAAAACACAATGGGTAAAAAAAAATGTCTGGTTCTTCAGCTTAACTGTGTATGGGGCTGTAAAAAAATAATTAAAAAAACCTGCAGCCACTAAGTCAAAGGAAGTGATTAATCCCCTCATTTTAGCACTCATTAAGCCACTTTCAGTGAGGCTCCCCACTGTGTGGGGCCCCACATTCAGTTTGGGACTCCTCGGTACATTAAAGACATTGATCAACTGGAGAGAAATCAGCAAAGAACCACCAAGATCAGTGATGGGAGCATTTGCCTTGTGAGAAGACGCTAAGGGAGCTGAGCTTGTTCAGAAGAGGTGGCTCCAGGGGAATTTATTGACCATTAAGAGGACAGAGCCAAGCTCTTTACTAAGGTGCAGTGGGAAAATGAGAAACAGTATCTGCAAGTTGAAAGATTGGATGTCCTGACCTCATACAAGGAAAACATTTTCACTATGAGTATAATTAAGCACTGGAGTAGGTTATCCAGTTAGGTTGCATAAACTCTATCCTTTGAGGTTTTCAAGACCCAAGAGGACAAAGCCCTGAGCAATACAGTCTGAGTGTTAATCCTGCTCTGACCAGGAGGTTGGAGTAGATGATCACCCTTACAACTTGAATGATTCTGTGAAATATTCTTCTTCCCCTCCATCATTTGTATGTAGTGACAAATCAAGGGTAAATCTGTAAATGAGAGTGGCTCTGTAACTAAGAAAGGCAAGGCTCCCACTCGCATTCATACAACAGCAAATCTGGAAATCCCATCTGGTTTTCCAAATTCAATTCTTTTCTTATAGGTGGGAACCTTAAAAATACTACAGAAATTAGTATTTTAAGAACAGTATCCCCTTCCCTTTACTGAACCCAGTATACCAAGATTACAGTCTGTGGTATTTTAAGATCTCCCTGTAGTCTGGTGATCTGAATCACTCATTCACCTTCCATTCAAAAGAGAAAATAAAATAATTTTTTTTTTCCACAAGAAAAATTGATACCAAAATCATTATGGCAGCCATGGTAGAATTTCATCCTTAGCTAGATTAGTTATATTAGAATTTCAAAGCAGAAGGTATACTCGTGCTATACTATACTAAAATGGGGTTTACAATTTAAATCGTAATTATCTCTGAACGCTAATTCAAAACCACTGGAATTTTATGATCATCCAAAGATGTGAAAGTCTGTAAAGCAACTAGAGCATTCTCAGACTTCACAACAAGGCTGCTTTTAATGTAATTATAGCAATTAAGGCTGTTCTATTAATAACTTTCTTTTCAGATTAACAAGCCACTTATGTAGTACAATATAAAGAGCCTTTTAATTACAGTGACAACATTGTGATTTTTGAAAACTGTTTAATAATGTGTGATAAGTGATTGCCAACTTGCATTAAGATGTTTTAGGAATCCTGCATAGACCTGATGTTTGATAATCCCGTTTTGAAGACATGATTTGAATTGCAAATTGAATTCAAAGAAAAATGCAGCATTCTTCAGCCAGAGGGAACAGAATCTTTATTTGCAGTGCTGAGCAGACCTTTAAAAGCATAGCAGCACTTGTAATGTTGACATAGCTGGCCATCTGATGACAGAAAAACTTCTCTTAATAATCCAAGTGGATCGAAACCTTAAGTGAATTATCCGGTTTAAACAAGGCATTCTCTCTACAGGAAAGATAAACTAGTCCGGAACAAAGAAATAGATATACGTTATCTGACTTGACTAACATCAGAAAATTGTAGAATGTTGAAACTGAGTGTCTATTTGATTGCTCCAGAGCAAAGTATCTATTTTAGGTATTTATGAAGTTGCTCCCTTGCTGCATATGAAGCTCTTGGATTCTTGAATATTTTTTTTTTCCCAAGTGTCATATGGGTCTAAGGAAGAATTGTTATTTATATTTTATACATGAATACTGAGATACAGAAACATCAAATTTTTCAAAAGATAAATCAGTTACATTTAGAGAATGTTAGCTGACATTTTTTCTGAATTTTTTATCTCCAGTACATTATTTGGAGTCATGTAACCATTTAGCTTACTGAGACTAGGGTGAATGAGTGCTGACCTGCATGGTATTGTCACGTTCCAAACTCAGCTACCAAATTGTGACAAGTTTTTGTGAACACAACTTCTCAGAAGTTTGTAATATGGCAAAATTAGAGCTAAATTCACCCATTATTTACAGAACATGAAAAGAGAAAATCCACACTTGCTTTTTGCAAAAATTTGAGTATTCATTGCACAGATTAGAAATACTAGACATACAGTTGGGATGTACTTTTGGAGGGAATAACTGACTTAAAAAAGCAGTTTTACTTCATCTGATGGCATTTGTGAAGCTGGACTGAACTTAAATAGGTTTTATTAAAAAAAAAAATAAAAGGGGGACATTTACAAAAACAGGAGAGAAGGGTATATTTTCTTCCCAAACCTTATCTGCTACTTCATAATAAAGTTGCCAGGGATTATAGAATATATAAACTAGGTGATTTCTAAGTGAAATTACATTTGCATCTATCCCACATGAAATGGAATGGATAATTATCCAGAAGCAGAGGTTGCTCCTTTACAGCAGGGATTCTGCACAAAAATTGACATAACAGAAAAATAACATTTCTCTTCAAAGCTGTTTAAGTATGTACTTTGTGAGAGAGAATGTTTCCTTACACTACAGGTTACAGGAGATTCAGTACAAAAAGACAAAGTATTAGATGAGGATCTCTCATACTTCTGCAGTTGAAGGTCCTAACCACAAGGCTATCCAAGAGGAGCACTTAGCTGTTTGTTTGATGTAGTCATTAACTTCTAGTCAAAATACCTCCAAAATGAGCCTCTAGCTGTCAGTAAAATTTCTAGTGAAACAGGCACAAGAATTTTTAACTCTGACAAAAGAAGGCAAAATATTCTCCACAATTAATGTTCTAGGAAACGCTTTAGTTATCTGGCATTGACCAAAATCAACTTATTTCTCTCCTGTATTGTTCCATCTCCACAAGGCAATAAAACAAACAAAAAAATCAATAAACAAATTTTCAGAATTATACTGGGTAGGATGTTGTTTTGCCAATTACTAGTCCTAGCATAAAGGACACAGCCAGTATAAAGGTGAACCAATAACTAAATCATATTTGATATAAAAGGGTGAGTGCTGGGATTATATATAATCAACATCAACCCCACTGACCCCAACAACAACACCACACAACCAACAATAGCTGGAATAAATGGTGAAATGCAGTCTCCCAGAGAAGGGATGGGAGACAACCGAGTCAACAAGCCAAACACATAAGACCAGGGAAGCCACATACTGAATCTCTACACAGCTCACATTTACAAAAGCCAGACTTGACTGGAGCCCAGTCCCAGGGAGGCAGGAGGTCCTTCCCCAACAGGGAACTCTGCACAGTGCCTCCACCTCACAGACAGACACTGCCCCTTCCTGCAAGGGGTCCCAGCTTTTATCCCCAAGTGGGACACCTGACCTTTGTTTACTGAATGTGGGACACCCGGGGCTCATTTACCCAATGGCTCTCCCTACAGGGCCGGCCACTCCCTGGAGGGAAGCCTAAAGGCAAACTCACCCCCCTTTGTGAAGGGCTGTGGGAATCACCCATATGTCAACCTTAACTTGGGGCTTGGGGTTGAAACCCCAGCATTTCAGATGTGAGGCAGTAAAGCTTTCATCTCATATGATTGATGTTTGACAAAGTTAATCTAAAATAGACCCTGTACCTGGAAGTGTTGGACAGCCTTGGCTATTGGTACTGTATTTTGTCATTCACGGAAAAATGAACAAAGCAAGAAATTTATTTTTAAAAGCCTTGAGAGGTAGACATATATGTGGGCACACTGACTGCTGACTTTCTTTTCTTGTGTACCTTTTTGTATATATTCCCGTAGAAACAGATAAATACAAGATGATATCAAGCTATATTAAAATACCTTCTTTGAGAAAGGAAGGCAAAACATTGATGAGTAAAATAAACTAAGACTCCAGTCACTCCATATAAGGGACTGGGAAGAAGATGGATACCAAATAACAGAGCAGCAAAGGGTAAGAGAATGCATACAGAGAAAAAAAACAAGAAAAATATATGAAAAGCTCTAATCTGATGAACCATTGTTCATACTGTTTCTTTTTATTAATGTCTTGTAAGTCCTTTAGTCTTTACCAACAAAGACTAATAAAAAACAACTGATGCATATATAAAACAGCTGTCAGAAATTCTGCTGTAATTTTTCATGCCTAACATACAGAAAAGAAATACATCACATGAGCAATGAAGTGAAAACACAAAATGAGATATAATTTCCACAGCTTCTGTTTTCTTCAGCATTCTTACATCACATTCCATCCAACAGCTTTGAGACAGCAATACACCCATTTTTCATTAGAACTAGATGCTTGACCAGTGAATTGTTTTTCAGTCCTTAGCTTATATAGTATAATTATTTTGCTACTGCCCATTGAACAAGCCAGAATCTAGACAGTATTGTAATTCAAGGCATGCAAACATTCTGATAATCTTTGGGACTCGAATTGTTTCTTGCTCTGGGGTACGTACAACAGCCAGTTTCCTAGTGATAACAGTAGAGAAGACATGAATTCTAGAGTGTCTCCTGAACAACCAGCCACCCATGCTTGCCTCTGCCTATCCCGTCTTCAAGGCCCAATCCATAATCCCCTCTGGACATCATTTTGTAGTAAAGCTGTCTCATGTCTGTATTTAATAGACCTACCACTTCTGCATCTGCAATGACTTGTCCTTTTATCTGGTCCCCTCATTGTAGAGTTCCATGAGAACTTCTCTGCTCCCAGCTACACCATCCTGCCTCTCTCCTTCTGCCTTCTCTGATGTTTGATTTCCTCTATAACCAGTTCAGCTCACTAAACTGATGGGAAACTAATTAATCAAAAGATGAATATATTTCTTCTGGTCTACTGAGTTAAACTGGCTACTCAAGGAATCAGAGGAGTACCAGACATGGCACAAGAAAGATCATGAGACTGCACCAAGGGCAGCAGGGAGGGAAGGAGGAAAAAACAGAACTACTACTTTCGTCAGAAATGGCAGTTAAGATATGATCAGTTGTCTTTAATTGTTCCCCATCTACATAAGTATCTTTACTGAATTATTTTTTTAAGCACATGAAAATCTTTTTATTTCTCCCCAAAACACACTTGTTAACTGTATGAAAGCCAATAAACCATCTGAAGTCATTGGCACTATGCAACTGTGTAAAGCTAAACACATAGGCAAACTATATGTAGGACAAGGCTTAACAAAGAACAAATCCAGTAAGTGTAAGCATCAGCCTGTGGCTAACCTCATGCCTTCGTAGGCTCTCTGTCACAGGAAAAGAAATCAAGTTTCCTGAAGGCTTTTGATTTTTTTTTTTTTCATTTGCTGAAAATGCAGTTTGCTGATTCTTAATCTGTTCTTGAGACAATGTCACCTTTTTTTTGTGATGAATACCACTCCTGCAAATCTGTCCTCTTGAGACATACTTTTCACCTGTTTCAAAGCTAAAAAAATCTCAACACCAAAACCCAAGTCAAACATCAGAATACAACAGCCAAAATGAATTGTATCTGATAAACTCCACAGCTGCCACAGATATAAAATGACACCTTTTCAGTTTAAATGAAGGCACAAATATAGGGAAAATTTCTCCATGGATGACTTAACAAATCTCAACTAGCATTCCCATCTGCTGGATTAGGGCCTAGACTTGCATTTAAATCAAGACAGCAAGTGCTAGACTCATAGCAAAGTTGTATTATTATAAGACAACACTTAAGTCTGAAAAAGGATTAGAGTGCAGTAGAAAATCATCCAGGACTGAACCAAAGAGAAGTAGAAAGCCCAGTCAGGGAGTTTACTTATTGTAGTTTAGATAATTGTTCTAATTTTAATTTTTCTTACTGTGTACATACATAACACCAGAAACTATAAATCCTTCCCACTGAGACTAGTCCTTTGACAAGATGTAAGTTACTGGGTAAGATCTCAAAGGGGTACCCTTCTGGTTGGGCTAAGAGTGGGTTTGACCAGTGACAGAAAAAGCAAGAGCATCTGATCTATTGAAGTGGCAGCTTGGAGATGTAGGACCCTAATCACCACCTCAATCCACTTGAGAGAAAAATTTCTCCTTGCAGAACCAAGCCAGAAGGTTTTTCAATGGCTATAAATGGAGCCTGATATGCAGGAAAGCTGATCAGTGCCTGTTTCCTAATACTTAACAGGCTTGCATTTCTCAGATGTGGGTGGCAAGTATCGTAACAGTCCGTAATTGTGAACGAACACGTAAAGAATTCAATTACCTATTAATATTTCCTGGCATCTGCAGTTATAGAAGCATGATCTCATATACTGTAACTACTTTCTTTCAATAATGTTAACCATCTCTGCAAGCCTAGGATGAAGTTATTAAATATACATTATAGCAAAAGAGTCACTATGTTTCTATCCAGCTGGTACTTACATTATCCCTTTTTAGATATTATATACAATCTTTATGTAAATTATTACTAATGGAAAATCTGAGAACCACAGAACATTTGCTGGAGCTCTCTTGCATGGGAAAGAAGCCAAACAAGTGCTCATAACATTTTATCATTAGCAGAGCTCGATAGGAAATTATTTCCCATCCCATAGTCTTTTGAGAGACAAAAAATTGTCTTGCATTGCATTGGAATGAAACCAAGAATGTTAAAAGTGAGAAACCTGACAGAAACACTCTTCGGCCTTTACTTAACTAACTACCTCCAGTGAAAGCATTCAGCATGGTTACATTTTTCTGAGCCAGGCAGAACAGGATCAGATATTGGTCTCAGTAACTCATGTAAATATCTTAATCCTAGGTGAGATAGAAATCTTTTTCCTGCCTTCTCTCAATGTCAGAAATTCCACCTCTAGTGTTTGAATTCTTGCAGAAAGTTTTGATTTCAAAAAACAGGCCTGTTCTCATGATAAAATAAAAACTGTTTGGCATAAAATTTCCAAATAATTCTAGTTTCAAAATTTTGCTAATGGACATTGAGAGACCTCTGACATAATTTTCAACATCAACAAAGTGTTAAACTCATTGACTTAGATGAAGTCAAATAGATGAACATAACAGATAGTTAACAGTTTGATAGATACAATAGATAGTATAACAGCTAATAAACAGAAGCTTTTTGGATCTCTTTTCAGATGGAAAATACAAGCGTCTAAATCAAAGTAAATATTAGAATCCAAGAGAAATTATAATAAAGAAAAACTGCCACAACAGAATTCCGGGGGGG
>NW_020799092.1:55433189-55440597 GCF_003259725.1 Athene cunicularia
GAAGTCATACTTGTTTTTGCTATGTTTTCCCATCTTTAGGTGAGACAGCACCTCGCAGTACTGTCAAAAATCAAATCACAGAATCACAGAATGTCTGAGATTGGCAGGGACCTCTGGAGGTCATCTGGTTCTACACCCCAGCTCAAGCAGGGCCACCTACAGCACATTGCACAGGACCATGTCCAGGGAGCTTTTGAATATCTCCAAGGAGGGAGACTCCGCAACATCTCTGGACAACAGGTGCCAAAACTCAATCATCCTCACAGTAAAAAAGTGTTTCCTGATGCTCAGAGAGAGCCTCCTGTGTTTCAGTTTGTGCCCATTGCCTTTTGTCCTGTCACTGGACACCACTGAAAAGTGCCTGGCTCTGTCCTCTTTGTGCCCTCCCTTCAGATATTTACAAACATTCATGAGATTCCCCCCTGAGCCTTCTCCAGGATAAACAGCCCCAGCTCTCTCAGCCTTTCCTTATATGTGAGATGCTCCAGTCCCTTAATGATACATGCTGGCCTTCACTGGACTCTCTCCAGTATATCTGTGTCTCTCTTGTGCCAGGGAGCCCAGAACTGGACACAGCACTCCAGATGTGGCCTCACAAGTGCTGAGCAGAGGGGAAGGATCACCTCCCTCACCCTGCTGGCAACAATCCTCCGAGTGCAGCTGAGGATACCATTTGCCTTCTTTGTGGCAAAGGCACACTGCTGGCTCATGGTCAACTTGGTGTCCACCAAGACCCCCAGGTCCTTTTCTGCAAAGCTGCTTTTATGCTCATCAGCACCCAGCATGTACTGGTGCCTGGGGTTGTTCTTCCTCAGTTGCAGAACTTTGCAATTCCCCTTGTTGAGCATGAGCTTCCTGTCAGCCCATTTCTCCAGCCTCTCAAGAGCCCTCTGGTTGCCAGCATGATCCTCTGGTGTATCAGTCACACCTACCAGTTTTGTGTCACCAGCAAGCTTGCTGTGGATAAACACTGCCCCATCATCTATTAATTAAGATACTGTTCTCACTTACCAAGCCAGTTATCTCTTCACAAAAGGTTTTCATGCTAGTCAAGCATGAATTCCCCTTTTCCTTTATGTGCCTGGAAGTGGTTTCCAGGATTAGCTGCTCCACCACCTTCACAAGGACCAAGGTGAGGCTGACTAACCAGTAGTTGCCTACATCCTCCTCCTTGCTTTTTCTGAAGATGGGAATGACATCTGCTGTCCTCCAGTCTTCAGACATTTCTCCCAGTCACTAATTGATCAAAATGATCAATTGATAATTGATCAAAAATTATCAACTGGCCTCACAATGGCATCATCCAACTTCCTGGGCAATCATGGGTACCTCCCATCAGGGCCCATAGATTTATGTATGTCCAGTTTGCTTGTGTATGCCCTGACCTGATCCTCTTCCAACAAAGGTATGCTTTCTTTACTCCAGTCTTTCCCCCTGTTCTCTGGGATTTCTGAAGGCTAGTAAAGACAGGTGAAGATGGCTTTCAGTACCTCAGCCTTCTGCATGTCCTGTGTCACCAGGATCCCTTCCCCGTTCAGCACCAGGTCCATATTTCCCCCACGCTTCCTTTTGCTACTTGTGTACTTAAGAACCCCTTCTTGTTGCTTTTGACATCACTTGTCAAGTTCAACTCCAGGTGGGCTTTGGCTTTCAAAAACATGTCTTTGCATGCTTGGACAGTGCCTTCGTATTCCTCCCAGGTTACCTATCCCTGCCTCCACCTTCTGTATACTTCCTTCCATTTGAGTTTTGCTAGGAGCAAAATGAAATATTGAAAAGAATGAAATATTTATGTAAACTACAATAACCTTTTCAAGGAACAATAAGTATATCTTTGGATTTACTTAGTATTTTTCTGATAGCATATTTATGATATTTTTATAATATAATTTGTGATACATTTTGACTAAGTGTTGGGGTGAAGTGCTAAGGCTTGGACACAACCCAAGCCAGAGCTGACCTATAGATGAATCCTGTATATTTCATAACTGAACACCATTGTGCTAGTAGGTATTGTACTAAGTTATAACAAACCACCTATGCGATGTAAAAAGTGCTAAAGCATTGAAATACTGCAGCCTGAACAACAGGCCCCAAGCTGAAGCTGCTGACTTAGCATGTAATCAGTAACAAAGTATGTAAACTCACTAGTGAAAGATGCAGCTCAGACAAAATATAATCAGTAGTGAGGAGATAATGTATCCAGCTTCCCTTGTTTAGCCTTGTTCAAGGCTGAGAACCCACCTATCTGGCCTTGTTAGAAACTCCCTTGGTCTCCCCCACCCCGAGCCCTGGCCAGGCTTTGGGTGGAATCCAACAGGAGAATGAAACCAGAAATTTTCTGCTCAAAACAAAGGTACCAGCTATTCTGGTTTGCTGATCTCTGGTATATAAGACTGGGCCCGCTCACAGCGACTTTGTCAGCCTCACCTATGGGGGACGCACCGCGTAGGATTTCCCCCTTGCCGGGACAGGCTCTCCAAACCCTCGCTGTAACCGGGGCTGCCCAGCCACTGCGGGGCTGGGTGATGGGAACGTGTGCAAGTGGTGATGGGTCTTTCTTAATCACTGTTCTCTCTCTCCTGTAGTAATGATTTGATGCATTACCCTGTATTCTCCTGTTTGTTGCTTTAAGTGCACTACTCTGATTTTTCTTACTGCATGTTTTATGTATTACTCTGTTACATTACTTGGTTATCATCAGTAAAATACGCCTGCTCTTTTCACTCGGGTATCTGAGTTTAATTGGTATCCTTAATCAGCAAAACACGGGGTTTTTTTGGTCTAAGTAAATTTACCTCAATTAGAGATTCAACAATGCAGGAACCTTCTTCAGGTTGGCATCTTTGTAACTACTAATTTTGTGACTGGGACTAAAAAGCTAAAATGCATTAAAGAATTAGCTCCATTCTCCACTACACAATTTCTGAGTTGTATCCAGTAAAGGACTTAAAGCCTAAATGTTATGCACTATAATGTTTGGTTTCTATGCTAAGGCACCTAAAGCACAGAGAGTTCATGGAGCAGTTCCATAATCCAGAGCAGACTAAAGCATGAAGCACACTGAGCAAGAAAGGAACCTCAGTCAGCCAGCAGTTGCCTCCCAACTTATCTGAATCACCCATACTTGATAGAAAACATCTCTGTTGGGAAACAGAGATGACTCCTATCCCAGTTCTTTCAAAGAACAAAGCATAGCTCATTCTTCTCTTTTAGAAGAGGTTTTTCTTTTATTGTTTTCTGCCATCCTCCTCTGCCTCTAATACTGTCTAAAAGGTGGAAGATACAGGTTCAAGCTCCTCTTCTGTGTGAGGGATGCTTGGATTTTCCCATCAAGTGCCATAATCATGAAGATACAGTACATTCTTCCACCATTGCACTTTGCCACTGTTTCAGGAACTGAAGACACACAGGGACAGGCAGGGAGAACAAGAAAGAGCATGACTGTAGCCCATGCTAAGGGTTCTTTGGATCACTTATAAAACTGTAGGTTTACCCGATGTCTGGTTAATGTGGATCTTCGGACTGCATACCCACTAACTTACGATAGATATACTACTCTGACTATTTCCATTGACGTCTTTTTCTCTTCTGTACAGTGACGCTGCTTCAAAAGCACGGTTAAAACACCTCATTTAACTATCTAGCCAAAGTCTGGTACCTAGGTCACAGTCCTAACAGATGGAAACTCTAGTTTGAATCTCTATCAGGCTGAGGAAATCTTACAACTTTGTATTCCAATCTGGGGGCAAATTCACTATCTACTCAGGCATTACAGAAAAAATGGTGCAGAGCCTCTTCTCGCTATACTCTTTAAAAAAAAAGCAATAGCTGTTACTGAATTTTGTAAGGGTCTTAAATCAGGTTCTATTTCATGCATGGTCTGAAACTTCCTAAAACATTAAGCCTCTCTGAAGAATTAAATACAGTGAAGTTTATGCTCTAGATCTTGAATGGACCAAGCATGAAACATGTATCAAATTACTCTGTCAATATTAATATTTACAAAACCTCAAATCTAAGTAAGTAAAAAGTAAATCAATTAACATACAATGGAGAACTAAGTATATGCTTAGCTGGGAAGCAGATAATCAGTAATGAAGTAAGTTTTGCAACTTTTAATTTGGGCACCCATGTTCCCTTCTGGGTTTTTTTATTGGACCTATCCCAAGACATTCCATGTAACATTCCCTTGTTTTATCCAAATGGGTACAAAAAGGGAAATGTTATTTCTTTCTCAAACTGAAATGTTTTTTGAAAACTAATTTAGAGTACTAATGCACTTCGAGGCAAGACAGACTCCTATATTTATATTACCCTTACGATTATATTTACCAAAAAAAATCTTAAAAGCACAGTGCCATTAGTTATAACATATGAAGCACCGAGTAAACAGTGCAACCAGAAGAATTTAGCTGGAAGCTGCTCTGAAGTTTTTGCTTCAAAATTTAAACAAAAGAACTGTTAAATAACAGCTTTATTAGAAACAAATTTTCAGCATTGTTAAGTCATTATGACACTATCATTCGAGGATGGACTTATAAACCACCTATATAATCTACATACCTAATGTTTGGAGATACATAGTTACTCCAGATACATTCATTGTTATGGTATCTGAGTGCAAAGAAAGTTGTAAACCCAGGAAGACAATCTGACAGATCGTATACTCTCTGTTTTCTATGTTCCCAGAAGTGCGTATGGTAGCAGTATTAGCTTTTTCCCATCTTCAGACTGTTGTTTCTGTGAACATTGTTGTGGAAAAGTTAATGCTGGGATGCATCTGGCTCTTTGTTCAAAAAATACTAATATTTTAAACAGGTATTCAATATTTCCTAGACAGTTATGAGAAAACCCAGGTCTGTGCCCTGGCACATTTCAATGCTGCAACCTGACAACTTCAGAATCCTTAATGGGAAGAGCTATACAGGATCACATTCACAGAATAGGACGTTACTTCTGCCAGACTAATTAAAGTGATAGAAAACACAGAATAATTAGAATCTTAAAATGCATTCTTTATTGATCCAGGTCTCAGAGGAAGTGTGTTCCAACAGCTATCTGATGGTTTGCAAAACAGAAGTGTTATATTACTGTCTGCATTTTCCATTACATATATGAATTTGTAGGCTACATATACAATTTCATCGGTAGGAAGGCTGTTAAAGTTTACTATGTTTTGGCACTAAATTACACAATTGAAAGATGCACAAATCACAACCAGAGTGTCTCCAACTCAAGAGGTTCAAGAAAAATACAAGCAAAAGAAATTATTATTAACCCAGCAGTGTCATAGCTTAGTGGGGGAAAAGAAAAAAAGAAGAAAAATGTCATGATCAAAACTATTATTATGTTATTATTCTCAGTGAGATAAGAATAAGCAAAATACACTTAAATCATAGAAGATTTTGTTCCACTTTTTTTAGCTTCCTAAAATGGAAATATGCTTCTACATCCATTCCCATATGAAAAGCATATAATGAGGACTATAATACTTTAATTTTTCTGCTTAGCATGGGCAAAGGTACCTAGCAAGACTTTGTAATTGCTGCATTTTTCACTATTACATTTTATCATTCAAAAGCACATTCACTGAACAGGAATAATCACCTGTTTGGTCCTTTGATCTTAGTCTGAGGAAGTTATGAGCATGGATGGTATTCAAATTATATGGTCCCAGGCATACCAACATTTCGGACACTCTAACTTCCCCTTGTCTTTCACCCCCAAAACCAGCAGGAAGGAACCACTAAACCAAACAAAACAGAATGAGAACAAGAAATGAAAAACAACATCTCAAAGCCAACCAAACAAAATGCATGCAACAGCCCTTATTATTCACCTCGCTTCAGAACAGACACACTGAGCACAGCAGCATTACCTGATGGTCTATATTCTCTCATTTTTTTTCTAATGTTATGGCTTGAGACTATCCTCTCCTAGTTTTGTATTGAACTTCTTGGCCAAAGTTGCTGCATAGATTCATTGGTAGGAGTGGTTGGCCCATGCCATATACCATGATGCCTGTCCCAACAGAAAAGCCAAACCTGGGTTTGCTTTTATTTGCTAACAGACAACAAACCAACCTAGTTCATTCTCGCTTTGTTACAAAGCAGAAAAAAAACATTAAACACTGAAAGAGAAGTAATTCAGTCTCTGGGGAAGAAACAAAATGACCTAAGACTTACTTGAGAATAGTTGGTACATGTGGAGAGATAAGATTAGATTCTGAAGATGAATGACAAAATAATCTACCAAATTATTCACCACCACTGCCTAGGATAGTTATAAAGTCTGTATGAATGTTTATTACTTTATCCAAAGATCAAAAGAAATATGCAAGATGAAAACATTTATGGAAGTACTCAATTTTGCAAATTATTAATTATTCTTCAATTTTATATTACATATACATTATATAAAAAAGATATTTTATATTCTCAGTAACATGTGAGGACTGATCACGTGTATATAAGTTTAAAGACAGGGATCAAAGTCTAAATTTTTTTTCACAGTATTTATCCAGTGCCAACAGGAGAAAAAAAATGTTCTGTTCAGTGGACAGAAAAAAATCACTACTGTAAAACATGGTAACACATGATGAGACCAAGTTCTGGAGTGTCAAAACCTCTTGAGTGGATTAAGGTGGAAACAAATCCACTTTGAGCAAAACCAGTAATTTTTTCCAGATGTAGTAGGGGTGAGAGAGAGAGAGAGCAGAATTAGGCCACAGAACTTGCATCAAAGACCAGTTCTACACAACTGGGCTGGGCAGAAGGTCAGCATTGGGGTTTGGGCTGGTCAGGAGGTCGGCAGCAGGGCTTGGGCAGGGCAGAAGGTCGGCAGTAGTCCTGCCTCAGCTGCCATATCTCTGCCTGGGCCCCCCCCTGCACAGCCGCCCCACTCCCTTCGCAAACGGGCACAACCCATGCTCCTCTGTTGCCTCAATGCGAGCTCAGCCCTAGCAGGGCAAAGTTTTAACTGTTTTCACAAAGATGTTGCCCAGCCTGTCCCCAGCACGGCCCGACCACCAGGCAGCCTCCTCGGCCGCCAGCAGGGAGGTGGAGGCTTGGACCCTGCCCTTGCGGGCATGACACTGTCGAGGAAGTAGCTGAGGATGTGGGAACAGCCTCGGCCAGGCAAGGACTCGTCGCTCTCGCCTCCCCCTCCTACTCATGTCAATAAATCATTAGAGTCCGAGATACCACTTTTTTTTTTTTTTTTTTCCCCTCCTTCGGGAGGCACCGCGTTTCAGGCGTCTGTACTCGAAGGTAAACCCCTACGCCAGCAAATGCCCTGCCCGTGACCTTCCCCTCCCGCCAGGGAGGACTCAAGAGGCGGGCGGGCAGGCGGGCGGGCGAGGCAGAGAGGGCCGGGCAGGGCGGCGCCCCAGCGGCGGGTGATTGGC
>NW_020799092.1:55440647-55450582 GCF_003259725.1 Athene cunicularia
GTGTATAAGAGACAGGCCCTGCTCCTTCCGCTCAGGCTCCACCGGCCCGGCTCGAAGGTTTTGGCGATTAGGGTGAGGGACAGGCGGAATCGCCTGCGAGGTGACCTCCCGCTGCCTCGCCAGCAGAACAAACCACTTCATCTCTGCTCCCCACGCTAGTTAAGACACCGCTGCAGTTTGTTTCCCAGGTAGCAAAAGTGGGTACCCCTGTCCTGGCATGCAAGTAAAATCACGTATATCCCCCCCCAAAACCAAAACAACGAGATCCAATAGTTGTGTTCAGGTGTGTGCTCTGTGTATGTAGGTATGTGTGAAACCTAAATTGCATATGGCCAAAATGCTGTTGTAGATATGCTGAAGATTCATTTCTGACCTTTAATCTGACTAGCTCATTACAAACATGCTGTCAGCGTTTGCATGGGTTACCCTCCTGAGGCAGAAGCTTAAGGTTAGTTTGCTTTTTTTAAGGTCATATTAACTAGTACTTTGGAGTCAAACTGGCAAGAAAAAAAAGTGCTAGGTAACCAATTGTACTAGATCTTTTTTCAAAATTCACTATTTAAAACTTCATATGTAAAACTAACTTCATGTGGCATGCACCTCTAAATCTCAGCCTCTAGTACTTTTACAAGTTAAAGCCAGCACTTAAACAGTGCTTTTAGACACTATAAAGAAGTTCTTACTGTTACAATGCTATTTGATAAAGGCAGAATTTTGTATATGAACACGGGTTAGATCTGTATAAAACCTTCATTGATATGTGAAAATAGTATTTTGAAATTCATCTAGTATGGACACGTGGTTTGTATTCCTGAATTGTTATATTTTAAGGGGTTTTAAGTATGCATGTGCACTTCTGTATAGCTGTATGCTTTTCCAACTCGCAGACTAGAAACTGACTTGGATACAGGAGTAGTTGTGCAGTCTGGAAGGCTACCTGTTAAGTGAGGCTGAATCCTACTGGAGCAGGCTGGCCTTGGGTTACAGCTTTCTAGGAGTGATGTCATGTCATGATAATGTTACCTGAATGAGAGTCCAGGTTTGGGGAAACTATGTATCTCATTCCCCAGTCAACATTAGACCATCAGTGTATAGATAGGGTGTAGCAAGTACTATTGCTATCTTTAGAAGCTTGCATTTTCTAAGCACAATTCAAAATTTAAACTTGATGGTGTCACAGAGCTTGTTCACTGAAATTTTTTTGAACTCTGGGAGCAGGAAGATGCATACTTGTGGAAGATGGAGCGTTCCCATTCAGAATTTCTCCATCTAAAGAGAAAGTGAATACGTGCTGTGAAATACTGATAAAATTCTGCTGATAGTGGAGTCTTGGCTTGAGTGAACTTGTAGTTGCTAAACATCTGCTTTAAATTGCACTGTAGTTATTGGGTAGTTGTGTGTCTTTTAAGTTTATTTGACTATTTTTGTCATATTTGGTCATCTTTTACTTGGCCTTCTCCTTCATCAACTTCAAAGATTTTTGAAGCCTTTCCTGAACTTGCTTAAACACACATGGAACCTAGTGCCACAAAAGAAACCAGCAAAGCTCTGTTTGTAGAAAGGAACTTTTATTTTCTATTCAGTTCAGTTTTAGTATTAATACTACTAAAAGATGCTTATGATGTGAAGAACTTAATGTTTTCTCTGTTTCTACTATATGTATGTTCAGAAAACTACTTCTTCCTCTTCCTCTGTCTTCCTCTTCCTCTTCTTCTGTTCTTCCTCTGTCTCCCCTTCCTTGTTCACATTTTATCACCTTTTTTCTCTTGGCTGAAGCTCATTTTCCAAGAGAACAGACAAGGATCTGTAAGAAGTCAGCAGGGAGAACTGGGAAGTTTTGTTATGTACCAGTGTGTTGGGTACTAAATCCTTTCCTTCTTTTTAACTACCAATATTTACTTAATCAAAACTTCTTTAGGCTTTGTACACTGGAATGAATGAATGAATAACAGTTCACATCAATGCTGCAATAGCCACATATCTTCAATCTCCATCCTCTAATTCCTATTCCTCATGTTTGTTTCCTTATCTTGTTAGTTCTCCTCTTTTGCCAATTTCCCTCTTTCTTAAAGTGGAAGAATATTCCACTTTAGCTTCCAGTCAGGTTTATCACAATAGGTAAACTACTTTGCCTTTCAGAGAAACTTGTCTTGTGGTGGAGAAGTCTGCATCAGTTTTTTTTAGTCCATCAACCATAGTGCGTTACTTAACTACATGCTAATATCCATGCAGGATGGTTCTCATCCCTGTCTGTCTTGTACACTGGGCCAGAATAACTTGAATCCGTGTACAAAACCTGCTTGCTACCTTTTAACTTTTTATTTTGTAGTGACTTGTACCTATTTACCACCTGGCAAATGGAGGTAAATGTTAGGGACTAATGAGTGGCTAACCTGCCTTAACCACTCGGTAGTGTTCTTGGAACTTCCTACCCAAGTGGTTAACTTGAGTGGGAAGTTCAAGAACACTGGGCAGAAGAAAGCAGGAATTGCCACACTGTCCCCAAATAAGTTGCTGTTCCCTTGCTCAAAGTTTGAATTTAGAAGCTGGATGTTCTGTAACCCTGGTGTTCAGCAGAGCAGAGACAAATGAATGCCCAATGGAATAGTGTGTGATGTAGAGGCTCAGACACTCGGCTGATACTGCGGAAAATTTTTTTCCCCTGCTCACAACTGCTAATGTATAACTGCACAGGGTAATATAAGGGGACATACTCTGCTTCTGGAAAAGTCAACAGATGACATTTCTAAGGTTTCTCCAAGTATCAGTAGTCCTTGAGTCTGTTCTTCAATTGTGAGCTTCTACATTGTCTCCTTGGAAGGCTGCTCTTGGATTTCAAGGAGCTGGTACTGTACTGGAGAAAAACATGCACATATATGTGAATAGTACATTTATAGCTGTGTCGGGGTTTGTATGAAGAGCAATCACACTTCTGAACTGGAACAGGAAAGTCTGTTTTCATTGTTGATATCAGGTTTGGGTTTTTCCCCAGATCTAACAGTTCTAGCACAGTTCATCTGACAAGGATAGCTTTCTCTCCAGTACAAGACCACTAGGGCTCAAATAATCTACCTGTCCTTCAGCAGAACTACTTCCCCACAGTTTCTAAACCACCCTTTTAGCAATGAATAGCTTACATATTTGCTGTCTTCTGAGAGAAAAGTAGCAGTTCTGTATTAATGTACCCTTCTTAAGTGTTTGGCTGTGAGAAATCTAAGGAAAACAACTACTTCAGCTCAGACTCTTCATTTACCTCTTTCTGTTTAGTTTATTTTATGTGCTGTAAAACTCATCTTGCTGTCTTCACAAGTGTCTGGAGGAAGCAAGTCTACTGTGTAGCCAGATGTCTCCTGTAGTCTTGAATCCTGGGTTCTGGACAACCATAGTCTGCAGGAAACAGAAATTTCAGAATAAATTTTCAGCACTGAGAATCTATGCAGAACATGGATATTATTCCATGTATAACTTTTTTGTAGTCTGGTCACCGTGCTTCTTAGACATAAAATGACTGGCAAATGTCTAGGTAGTGAATAGTGTGGGAAAATAAAGTTGCAAGGCAGTCTTTTTAGCTACTATGTGAATACTAAGTCTGATACCTTACTATTATAATTTCCCTTTAA
Source organism: Athene cunicularia (assembly GCF_003259725.1). Taxonomy (NCBI): domain Eukaryota; kingdom Metazoa; phylum Chordata; class Aves; order Strigiformes; family Strigidae; genus Athene; species Athene cunicularia. The sequence continues at coordinate 55,444,268 of NW_020799092.1, forward strand.
AAGGGGATGGGGAGTTTAAGGCTGACTGCAGTTTTCTCCTGTTTCTCAGGAGGAATTGGATTCGTCTTGCATTTGAGGATCATGAAGATAGCTTTCTGTATAAGAAGATATTGCACAACAGAGTTTAAGCCTAAATGCAGTAGCTCCAGCTTGAAAAGTACTTGTGCAACAAAAGACCACTATTTCTCCCAAATACAATATACGCTGTGTTCTCAAACCTTGCTTTGAGAGTATAGAGAAAACAAAGATTTAATGCTCTTCATTAAAGACTGTTAGAAGAAAGTTCTGCTGGTTTGGATTCCTGCCCTGTCTGTCACCTCTGAACTTGGTAAAATGAATTAGTAGATCACGGTCCTGGTTTGCAGTCCTGCTGGCAGACACACTCTCATGCTTCACTAGAGAAAATAAGAATCTGGCAGCGAGTCTATTCTGTATAAGCTTTCACAGTATAAAACTTGCTTTATAAAAGGAACTTTGATTGCAATGGAGAAAGGGCAGAGTAGTTTGGGGAGGTTCAGCTTCTGCAGTATGGAATGTCTGCGCTATTCTCTTTGTGGTGTGAGACTTGGTTTGTTCTATGGAAAACCAGAGTGGTTTAGATGTTAAGTCAACAACAGTAATGCTCTTTGATAAATAAGTGGTAAGTATAGTATGTATAGGAGCACAGTCAACTTTTTTGGAGCTTTGCAAAGCATGATTTAGTAATATCTGCTGGATTGCGCTTCCTGTTGAGGTCACTGTTTGTTTTGGTGTTACTGCCATGGAAACCCGCGATAGTAGAGCTCTTTTTGCTGTTTGTTATGTATGGTAAGATCAAGGAAACGCAGTTTTATTCATGGTGAGTTTTGCCTGCATGAAATATGAAAACAAGTGTGAAGATGTGAGAGATACTACTTTAGTTTTGTTAACAAGGAAACTGAGTAACTACTTCCTGCATATGTTGTGGTGGGTTATTTTTTCCTCAAACTTAAAATGTGAATTATTTTCTGGAACACCTGTCTGAATGCACATCCTTAGTTACTTTTTGTCTGATGTGCCTGGATATCAGCTTGGCAAAGATGGCAAGGCTAAATTAAACTTTTTTACTTTTTCCTAATTTCTGTGGCAAAAGTACTGCCCAGGTATTAGACCATAAAATATCATAAAAGGTCTGAATAGCAAGCCAAGAAACTTTGAATGTGGGACTGCATGACTTCTAAGATCAGGTGAAACTTCCTTTGATATGGTGTAATTACAAGCCAAGTATTAAACAGTGAGATGGAAAATTAACTTACTTTAAGTTACAGTATTCTGTCACTAAAGGCACTAAGATCTGTTTCTGCAAATGTTCCTGGAAAAAAAATATTTTCCCTTTCCTCTAAGTAAAGTAATAATAATGGTGAGTAGCAATTGTGAATGAAATTTTATTGTTAAAAGTTGCTTAAAAACACATCTCTTCTACCTCAAGAAAGTATACTGAACATGCCTTGCAAATTAATGGCTTCCCAAGGGAATACAGTTTACAGATGTAATGGGGTAGATGTAAATATATATATACTGTGCTGTATTTAAAAATCATTTTACGATCTATTTTAAATAGATATGTATGTTTGGTTTCTATACATAACTAATATATGTGTATGGGATGTGTGTACGTTTAAAAAGAAAAAAGAACCAAAACCAACAACAAACAACCCTAACATATACTTTGTGCTAACATGCAGAGTTGGTGAGGTTCTTCTAGTACTGGAGACCTTCAGGAAGAGTAAGGCAGTGCAGATGAAAACTTGTCACGCCTGTTATCTAGAGTCTTAGACTTGGTCAAATGAATAGGTCAAGTGTTAAGGGAGTAAGGAGGCTTCTCTCATAACAATTCCACATTACACCAAATGTAACTGTACTCTGGTACTTCTCTGTGTGTGTTTCTGGTCTTTGTTTTTTAAAGTCTGCCTAACCCTTCCTTTGTGCCTTGTTTTCAGTCTGAGGTTGTCTAGCTGCAGCTTTTAAAAGCACTGTCTGGAAAAAAAGCATGCACTTTCCTGCATGACTAAAGATCCTAATATGTGTGTCTGTAGATTTCCAGCTCTGCTTCTGAAAACCTAATATTAGAAGATGCAACTGAGCAAGAGCACTGATGTTAAAACAAAATATGCCAAGTATTGTGAAAATGCCTCTGTAGCATTGGGTGATGGATAGTGCTGTATTGGAGGTTTATAGACAGTGTTATAGTGCATGTCAGCTGCATTCAAACATAGCTGGCATAATGCTGGACTTTGTGAATAACCACTTGTTTTCTATCCAGCTGAGATCTTAAATAGCTCTTAATCTTTTGGCAGTAGACTGTGTAGCGGTGTCTTAAATATTTATATTCTGAGCTGCTTGATATTTAGTTGAAGACAACACAATAAAATAAATTCTTAGTAGTTGTACTATCATAGGTTGCTGCAGCTCCTTGATTTATTCTTCTGCCTGCCTAGATCATCTTTCAAATACTTTTCTTGGTGCAATTGCTTTTTGGCATCCTTCTTTCTGCACAAATGAACTTCCTTACCCAAGCTTCTACATCTTAATTCCAGTCAACTTTTACCTAAATTGAAATGCATATTTAAAAAAAGCTAGGACAGACTTGCCATCAATTTCAGTAGATATAATAAATAACAGAGTAGTTTGGGGGATACTGCTCTTTACTACAGATGAAACTTTTTTTCTCTTCTCATAAAGTGTCTATAGAAATCATATAAGAGTATTGTCCAGATACAAACATGTCTTTTGAGTTTTTTCCACTCTGAAATAATAAGAAATAACATAACTCTTCTGTTTTTAAAGTTTTAAATGCTGTAATCTATCTTAATTTCCAGTTTGTAGTGTTTCCCTACTGGAGAAGACTTCTGCTGGTACAGAATATAGTGATACAAGATCAGGTCTCTGCAATAAAGCATGAACAGCACATAAGATTTCTAATATGTTTTGTTCTCATGGTCTTTTTTTATGCTTTTTCTTTTTTACACTTCTTTGGAAGTTCCTAAAGTACATTAGGATATGGTAGAAATCTGTTCTGTTGGGCCATACAGGTGTTTTTCCTCAAGCTTACATTGGAAGTGGGAAACAATATTACTTGATGTGGCCCCTCAAATATCCAAATGGATCTTTAAGTAATCTTTAAACCAGAAGACTCCTGGTATTTTACGGTAAATCCAAGAATATCTTTAGCACAGATTGCTTCTGCCCTTGGAGCGCTCAAGGGCACAAGAGAAACCTCTGCAAAAAGGACCAGGAAGAGGATATAAGTCTATTCTGGGGCTCACTGTTAATTATTGTGGTCCACTAATGACAATTTTCTCACTGTATAGCCACAGCTTTTCAAATTCTGGAGAGGTTTTGAACCGTAGAATGACTTCTGATCTTCTATAGAGGCTAAGTACTGGTATTGTGTCTTACTGTCTGTGATACAGGAGTCCCCTCAGGCAGAGGAAGGACAATCAGCCAAGACCTGACTCAGCTCTGGTCTTTTGGTGGGACTGAGGTGATAAATATTGTGAGAGGGAGACCTAGAAATGCCAACTGGAGCGTCTGCATTTTTTTTTTTAATGGATTCCTCTTTTACCTTCTTACTGCAGCACCCCAGGGGCTTCTTTGTAAAGGGGCAGGAAGGTCTGAGCAACCAAATTCGAGGGCTATATTTGTTCTGGGTGTGATCACTATTTAATGGTAACTATTAAAATAATTAAAGACTTCCAGTGGAACTCCGTCAGGACACTCTTTGTATCATTTGTGTCCAGCTGCTTAGCGGGAGGAAATAAAAAAAAAAAAAAAGATTCAGACTCTAGTCACTGTACAGTGGTAATATTGAGAGACAGTGGGTAGCAGTTTCAACGTGAGAAATTCTGACTAAACATACAGATTTTCTTTCCTCTGTGGTCTAGCATTGTAATAGACTGTTGAATCTGCATCTGGACAATGCCCTGGACAAATAAGATTTCATTGCACCTGCTCTTTGCATGCAATTGGATGACCTCCAGCGAGCCCTTTCAACTTAAAACAATCTATGATTATTTAAAGCAAGTATAGGCAAGCTTTAAAATCTACTGCTCTGTTTAAAATCATCTAAGGTTTCTTAGGGCTTATCTTTGTTTTTCCTGTAACTGTCAACAATGATCTTGAATTCAGTGACATTATACTTCTTAACTATTAAAAAGCTAATCATTCAACACATTCAGTGCTGTGACCTGTGGCACAGTTCATTCCACGTATGACAAACTTGTTAGCAAACTTATCTGTATTTTACCACAGAAGAGAAACAGTAGCTGACAAAATATAATTGCATTTGGGTTGTCCTGCAGACTGAACTGGCCATCTACTTCTACATGCATAATCTGTTTGTGTCCATGATTTATTTTTTCATAGCATCTCATGTGAGGAGATATTTTATTGTCTAATGGTCTCTGAAATCTGCTGTATTCACAGGAATACAAATTCTGAAAAGAGTATTCTGGAATTGCAGTAAAATAGTACTTCAATATTTGCTGGCAGGTTTAAATTAGTAGGAGGGAGAAACAGGATTTGTTGAACTTCCATTCTTGGTCATGTTCAATAAACTTAACAATAAACCCTTCTGGTAAGTCAGGTTTAAACTATTTCATAGCAACTGCTGTTTACACGTCTAAACAAACTGTTAGACACTCGAATAGGACCATTTGGGTTTTTAAGATGACAGTAAGCTTCTACACATGGCTCCTGTAAAGACAGCCAACTTTTGACACTAGATTTCAGTCTAAACAGAAACAGGGCAGTCTTTCACTGATCTTCACTTAGCTGTAACCATTTAAAATTCTTTGCCCGTGAGGACTATTTAATCTTGAAAGCAGTATGCATTGGATGATCTCAATCATATTTATATCTTCTGTACTCAGAATATTTAAATCTGTATTGGGTATGTTAGTAATACCAGATGCTTTTGGATAGCTTTTGCTGTAAAATGAAAATTAATGGCAATAGACAGGCAGGAACCTTCTGGCAGTATTTCAGCTAACCTATTTGTGCCATTTTTCCCATTACTCCATTATGGGGAAAATGGATTTTCTCCTGTTCTCATGCATGTGTTCCTGCTCCAGTGTATCCCTAGCCTAGTCCGTATCTTGGTGCTTCAGCATGGACTGACCATGTCCTTCAGAAAACATGGGGAATAAACATAGGCAGGAGCAATGAAGAAGGATACTGCAGCTCTAGGGTCTCTGAATTTCCCAAATCATAGCAGAATTGGCTTCTGAAGGAGTCACTTCTGAGGTGGCTGCTTCCTTACCACCAAAGGAAGGCCCTGTTACAGGACTGTGGAGGAATATTTGACTTGCACTGACTTCTAGATGTCAAACTCAAAAGCACTGTGTTTATTGTTGGTTTATATCTTTATTTTTGGCAACGAGCCACATAGTTTCCCTATCAGAACAAAGGCAGAGACTGTTCATGCATTTGGAATCATGTCTGAATTTGTTCTCAGTGTGCCCCTTAGTTTCACGCTAAACCTCTAGTCCCTATAATGACCAGACATTGCATATAGAAAGGTCATTACCTTCTTTGTCTTTCACAGCAAACTGAGAAACATGTTTCAAAACCAAGTCTATTTCATATGCTAATTCAGTTTATTTGTTTTAAGATGCATAAGCATTTCCTTAATCATGTGTTCTTTATTATTGGGGAGGGAATGTGAAATCCTGTATTTCTGTAGAAACCTGTGCTGAGACTGCTGGTTGTGAAGGTGGAAGTAGGCTGGCTGGTTGTTGTCTGTTTAGTCTGGAGAGGGATCTGTTTAGTCTGGAGAGGGAGTATTGTCTTGGGTGGAGCCTTTAGCACATACTTCCTCTTAATTTGCTTCTGGAGAGGTAATTTTAGCTTAACCTTTAAATGTTAGGAGGCTTGAAAATGATATATCAAAAAATTGCAAAAATTTTCGTTTTCTTGCATTTGAGATCCCATTTTAGGAATTTCTGAAATGTTAAGGCTATTTCTGTGTACTGTTAAATAGCTCTCTACACACAAGTGATCCTTCTAATTACAACACTAATAAAACTGTTATTATTCCCCTTTTTTCCCCTTCCCCTCCTTTTAAAGGGAGGGAGAACCAAGCCTACCAAGTAAATCCAGTTAGTAGCTGAAGTAGCAGTAAGAGAATATTAAGGCTTTGCCTTTTTGGGGGGAGGGAGGGTGTGTGTGTGTGTAGGTGGTTTTTTTGGGTTTAGGTGGTTTTAGTGTAGTGTAAGAACATTTTAACAGCTTTTTAGGGAGTATGACTTTAAAAACAACCACAACAAACAAACAAAACCAAACCCCAAACAGAAACCA
>NW_020799092.1:55450632-55567792 GCF_003259725.1 Athene cunicularia
GGGGGGGGAGTGTTGTATTAGCTTCTTTCTCTTTAGAGAATGTCCTGGCCAACATTTTGTTCTCTTTGTGTGTCACTTGACAAGAGTGGTCATTTGTTTTCTGATGTATGGTGTGTGTGCATGAAGTGTATGGTGGGGCTCTGGATTCCAGATCAGAAGACCCCTGTAAACACCCATCTTCAGTGGACACAAACTTTTATTAACCCACTGGCTTTAAATATCCAACATAAACGAAAATGTAATTGATGAAAGAAAGCTTAATCTTTAAAGTTATGATTATTTTAGATGTCTACTGGTCTGGCTTCATGTTAGTGCCTATAGCATGTGAACTTGAGTCCTTAGGCTGATAAAGATGTCACCATGTTCACAGCAGGCTTGTATTTCTTTTTGCAGATTAGAAAGGAAGCAGTATTTCCATGTTCTTCTGTCAATCCCTGCAGTTGCAAGTGGTAGCTTAATAGCAGCCAAAGTATCTCTTCTCTCTAAATAGACCATAATCTGCAGGGAAGTTTTGTAATTTCCTTGGGGATGTCTAATTACTGTGGAGGCAGCAGTCCTTCAAATATAAAAATAACTGAAAGCATGGTCTTTCCTGCGTCTTGTCATTTGTTCAGTATTCAGCAAGTGGTTTGTGAATAATCTGTTCATTTTGCACAGAAGCAAGTTGAAAGTTGAGCTGTTTATATCCTTATACATACAACAATAGTATTACGACTTCTCAGACTAAAATGCAAACTAATTATCAGTAAAAATGTATCACAGCATCTGATTAACCCTGTCATTGTATTATTGTCACCAGAACTAAGATTAGTAGCAGGACTTGTCAGCTCTAGCTCACTTTTCATTCATGGTAAAAGCCAAACTTCAGGTGAGATGTCTCCTTTGCGATGACCATCCCTCCCACTGTGTCTACCCACAGCTAACTGAGTGTTCCTCATGCTGCTGGAGTGAAGGGTGAGAGTGTGGGGATGGGTTCCCTTCTTGTTGAGCCTAAGTTTACACACCCAACTGTGGCTGCAGTTCCATGGTCCTTCATCTGTCTGATTTAAGGGCAACGTTCCCCAAAGGTTTAAAGAATTGGGAGTGAGGCATTTTAAATTTACTGTGTTATATGAATGTATAAGTTATGGTGCTTAGTATCTGTTTTTTCACCTCAAACTTCCAGTGGCTGTTACTCACTTAAATTTGCTGATCTGTTGATATATTGTGTGAATACATGGCCTTTACTCCATGCTGGTTTTCATATTCTCTCAGATTTTTCCTGCATTATGAATTGGTCACCTGTCCTTTTAATCTTTTTCCATGAAACAGTTTGCATATGATTTATGGTATTTGCTTTTGTTAACTGTGCTGTTTCTTCTCAGAAAGTAAGCTGGTATTAGTCCAGCTGAAACGTAATTGTGAAGGGTGTGTTGTCCTCTTGATCACTATCAGAGCAGTCTCAAATATACTCAGGAATATTAGACTAGGCACTTAAAAATAAAGGAAACATCTATCAGATGCCTAGGTTAGTGCATATAAATGTGGGGTCTGTTTATTTCTTTCTTAATCTCCTGTATTTTGCCAAGTTGTATGCAAATCACTTTGTCTTCACAGCTGGGTTAAATGTCCTTTGACTTTAGGTTTTATGGCCTCTCACTGTGGTTTCACAGCCACGGACTTAAGTAAGAGCTGCAAAGAATCTGCTTCTTCCCTTGTGTGAAGCTTGCAGAGCAAGATAGGCTGGACAGAAAAGTCATCAGAAAAATGCTTGGATTTGGCTAAGGTTAATTGTCTGCTAGCTCAACCCTGTGAATGCTTATGAGAACACTGTCACTTATGTAGGCACAATAGAAAGGTGAGTGGGCTCCAAAATACTGTCCTGATGTCATCTTTGTCAAATACTTAATCTGTTGTTTTAGTCATGGATTGAAGATTATAAAGGTAGCAGTAAGAACATTCATACAGCATATTTCTTGAAGCTGACTGTAGTCATCTTAATCTGTATACAGATGGGCTTGGGCCATGAGCAAGGATTTGGTGCCCCCTGCTTAAAGTGCAAGGATAAGTGTGAAGGATTTGAGCTTCATTTCTGGAGGTAAGTGACATCAGATGTCTCTTAAGATGTGACTCTACTGCAGATTTCAGCACATGTATGGAAATATGTAAGTAACAGCTTTTGTTCTCTTTTCAATTAAGCTATTCAGATGCTTTAAAGACAACTATGTCTAGGTTCAGGGCCAGGGCTTCTCAGCTGCATTACAACAGAGTGTTTAAGTATGTAATTGCTTATGAACATTTCATCTGCACTGAAATCAACAGTAGTAATTCTACTGAAGCACATGCTTTAGTTTAGTAAATGATTGAAGTAAGTTTGTAAAAACATCTCTATCCCTACAGTAAGAGAGATGACAGGGAAGAAGTATGCTTTATCTCAGTAATAAAAAGTTTTCTGAGCTCCTGAGCAAATATGTAAGCTTTGATCTGAGATTTTAGGTAAAATTATCTATGTTGAAAACACATTGAAACTTTGTATATGTCTACAAACGACTTAGAGGGAAAAGAGGTGTCATAATTCAAGCAAGTTAGATAGTATTTGGCCTTTGCACTGTTCCTAAACCAATGGGAATTGATGATAGTAGCGTAGATAGTCTATGCTGTGGTCTGTGAGTCTATGCTGTGGTCTGTGCCACTGCTTCTCCAGAAACTTTGTATTTCATTAAGACCTTTCTTGTTTTACTGAAACAAGATGTATATATGTATATTCATGTATATATCTAGCTAGCCCACTTCACTGATTATACTGGGTGTGCTTTAAGATGTAGTTTACTGATTCTAATTTAAAAAACAACAAAACCAAAAACTTCAACATGAACAGCCTGGAAAAGGACATAAAAATAATTAGTCACATTAGCACATACTAGCAATGAAAATGATTACATTTCACCAGTGCTGTTTAGCTACAGACATAACTATGTGCAGTGGGGTTTTATTTTGGGGGTTTTTTTAAGGTAGTCTTTACATCCACAGCCATAGTGGCATCAGGTGCAGATAAGGCCTTGGAGTTTTTACATCTTGGCTGAAGTATTTGACTGCAGCTGAGACTCAGTTTAAAAAATAACCAGAGAAACAGACCACAGCAAAAACTTGCTATAAGTTAATGAGGATACAGCTTCTTTGTTACATATGTAGCTATAGAAGCAACTTAAAAATAATGATATGGAGCAAGAAGTGGTAGTACACAAATGTGATCATCTAAAGATAAAAGAAATTATTAATTTATGGAAAGACTATGTTTCAAAATAAATTGTACAAGGAAATAGTATTTTTTATCCATGGTTAGACGAGAAACTATGTCACTTTCTACTTGAGAGAAAGCTCCTTGTTCAGAGTCAGTGTGACTGGGAAATCACAAGTGGGTGAGGAAAAAAAAATCAGTCTTAACTTTTTCTTAACTCTTTGTTTTTTGTTTTTTAGTTTCCATTATTAGACCTTGCAATTCCTAGCTTATTCTTTAACAGGAAAAAAACTTGAGATAAAAAGAAATAAAACATCTGAAGTGATTTAATTACATAATAGCATGATTACCAAGTTAGAATGTGTCTGCTTCTGTGTGTGTATTTTTTTTATACACATTTTACTGTGCCTCTGTGATTAGGGCTCATTGTGCCAGGTACTGAATACATAGCTTCTCAGAGCACTCTCTCCTAGAAAGCAGGAGCTTGTAGACAGCAGTGGATTAAAGAGCACATAAGAAAAACAAATAAAACCAGTGACTGTTTAGGGTAAATAAGGTGGTTGAAAGTTGTCTGAGAAGCATCATCTCAGTGTCAAACAAATGTGGCACATTTCTGAAACAGTTGAAAAGTCAGTCATTAAGGCAATTCAAGAATGGGTTAGAAAGCAACTGTTTCTTTAGCAGAATTACTACTGGGATCAGTAAGGGTGGGAATCTGAAGTCTGAAATCAGTTTTGTGTAAAGAATTTTCAAAGGAAAAAAAACTATGCTTTGCATGGTACAGAGATTTTGGGAGTCTACCACTTGGACAGAAAGGGATGGATTCCAAATACCTGTCATGTTAGCCTTAAAACCTGAAACTCTATAAGCAAACTGTAGCACAAGTGGACAGAATATTGTCTTTATAACATGAATGTTCAAGTTCAATCACTAATTTCACTATTACTCAGATAGGTGTTGAAGTAGAGATTGTAGTTAAGAGATACTGCTGCATCCTGGGAGGAAGAATAGCTGTGGTGGGTTGAGCCCAGCCAGCAGCCAAGCACCCCCACAGTTGTTGACTCCCTGTCCCCTCGCAGTAGGGTGGGGGAGTGAAAAGGAAGAACAACACTGAGAAAAGTTGTGGGTCAAAGTCCATTTAATAGGTGAAGGAAGCTGGCAACAAGACAAGGGATGCAAAGGCGGTCATTCGCCACCTCCCATGAGCAGACCCAACCAGTCTTCAAGCAGTGTCCACTGCTGCCTTCATCTTCTGTCCCTGTCTTATTGCTGAGCATGACATTATATAGTATGGAGTACCCCTCTGGCCAGTTTGTCAGCTGTGCACACACACACCCCTACACCCTCACTCCCAGCTCTTGCCCACCCACAGCTTGCTTGCTGAGGTGGAGGCAGAGTCCAAAAAAGACAAAGCCTTGACACTGTGCCAGAACTGCAAGTGCTATCAATGCAGTTTTAGCCACAAATCCAAAGTGCAGCACCATATGGGCATTATGAAGAAAGTGACCTCCATGCCAGCCAGATCCATCACAGGCAGCAGTTGTGTTTGCAGGTAGCAGTCCTTGCTGTGGTCTGTGTAAGGGAGACAGTGCCCTCTCCTGGGTGGAGCTGAGGAGCTCCAGCAGATCGTGTAACTCTTGACCTGATATGTGAAATATCTGGTGTACCTCAGAGAGCTAAGATGTAATTTTTTTTTCTGTATTTCTGTACAAAGGGGCCTCAATTCTGCCTTTGGGAAGTCAGATTGGAAAGTGCACACACAAAAAAAAAAAAAATCCGAGTTATACCTATCTAGTAGCAGGGTTTTAACACTGAGTTGCTCCGCTGTTCTTTATACTGGAAGCACTTGGAAAATACCTTTCCTGGGGTGGAAGGTAATCTTTAAGTACTTTGTGCTGTTATTTTTGGCACAGTGTGTGGGATAGTTATATAGATGCAGAACTGTTACTTTAGGCTAGTATAGAAATGGTGGCAAACAAAGCCATTAGTAAAATCTGTTTCTAAACTTTGAAGTTCTGAAAGCCTCAGTGTTGTGAGCTGAGCACAATAAATACAGTGAGAGCCATGGTCTACAGTGGTAGTTGAACAGTAAACAATTACCTACTTTATCTTAGTGTGTTAATAGCTCTTTGCTTTTAAAATTGTCCTCAGAATCATGTGTCCAAGTGTAGCAGCAGCAGTAGGCAGTGTCTTCTCAGTTCAGGTGTTAAGACTTCTTTCAGACTGCAGAATGCCCCCACAAAACTTGAAGGCCAGGCTGGCAGTAAGACTTCTGCTCAGATAGTGTTTGCTTTTTGGGAATATGTTTCTCACTAGAGAGAAGGGTGGGACAAGAGTCAGAAGTTGCTAAAAGCAGGAGGGAAAGTTCTGATTTATCTTGGTTGTGTATATATCAGAAGATGATACCTTTCTCCAGTGCAGCTTGCCAAGCTATTAAAAAGCTTCTGGAGACAAGAATCTTAAGTTTGGAAATGGCCTTTTTCAGCATCTGTGTCTCTGCACAGATACAATCACTGGAAGGCATGGAGAGCTTTAAGTTGGCTTTAACAGTTTCTGATACTACAGCTGACAGGAAAGTACCGAGGCACAGTTCAAAATGTTTGCAATTACTATAGCTGCATTAATAGAAAGAAAACAGAAGGAATCATAGGAAAAGATTAGTCTTTCTGTGTGGAGGGGACAAGCCTCAGGACTTACATTGTATTTGTTGAGAGCTGCTGTGTGCTTGCAGCTGCTGCCTCCTGTCAATGTGAGCCACTGCAAAGCCAGTATAGGAAGAGTAATGATCCAACTTCTTTTTCCTCTCCATACACCAAACCACAGAAAAGTAGGAGGATGGCTGACATCTGGTTTTGGAGAAGGAACTTGGAAGTCTTTGATCCTTACTGTTAGTAGACCTCCAGGACACAGGAACTCACTAGCTTGGGGGAAGAGTGTGTAATCTGTTTACCTTCTTTCTTCCTCCTTCTACTCACCCAAGACCTGGAATCGAGGCACAGTCTAGTACATTTTACAATGATATGCAACTTTTCATTCTGCATATTTTGAAGTTTTCTCCATATCTTCTATGTTTTGAAGGGGAAAAACTTTCCAGATTGCTGAGATTTGGCTGGAGGAACACTCCTCTCCTTTGCTGAAGTCCTGAGAGCTGTGAACACATCATCAGGAGTCCTTTATACCCTCTTCAGCAGAGATCTTGTTGAATGCCCTCAAGTGAAGGGAAAATCTCTTTGACAATGCAGGTGGAGAGGACAAGAAATTCTCACTGCCTGTTGTCTTGATAGAGCCAAAGGAGATAGTTAAATCTATACATATTTTATATATTTGTCTGTCTATACATATTATATATTTATATATATATATGTCTGTGTCTGTGGGTATCATAGCAACTGATTTTTGTGGCACATGTGAGGTGTTTGCTTTAACACCAAAAATAAAAATCAGGTGTCAGTAATCAGACTTGTGGAGTCTAAGTTTGAGGTAATGGGATGGGGTAGTTTCATTAAGATAGCTGTATTGTAGTCAAAGAAATAACCAGCCCATCTGTTCTAAGTAGAAGTAATTTGCCATATCACTTCTGCTGAAGGGACATTGATAAATGAACTGACCTCTGATATGGCAAGTGGAAGAAGGTATGACTAAATTGTAAACAGTACTATGCAGGAAGAGTTATGTGTATAATGTCACTCAGATATCTCTTAGGACTGAAAATTATTCAAGAAAAAGGGATCTTAAATCAGGACAGGAAACCTTATTTTGGCTTTTAGCAGTGTACAGACATCTTCATGTGGCTGAGATTCAGGGGAGCCTTAAGGAGCGGAGGGGAAATGGCAACAGCCTCGGGGACTTTCCTTCAGTTTACTGAGAAACACTGACATCAGTTGTGAGTCAGCATTCTTCACATTCTCCCTGGATTGCTTTCTCCTGCATTTGGATTAATTATCACAAGCTCTAATTGCCAGGACCACTACACGTGTAACTATGTAACATAGCCTCTGTAACAGCTTTTTTGCAAACTCTGTGTAGGCCAAATGCAATTTCATGTAGCATGAGCAAAAATAAGGTGCCCTTGCGGCTTTTCCAGTGTGACAGTCTCAGGGGAAGACTTCCACCATAGCTGTTATGAATGGTCTAGTCTCTGCAAGTTGTTGATGCTGCTTTGCTGTAGCTGGATATTGTATGGAGTGGGGTGAGCTGCACAAACTGTCATGCAGCTGCTATGACCACACAGGCAGTACAACAATATGAATTGTTCTTACTGAGTTCTGGTTTGCAAACAGAGCAGTTCTGGACAGCGAGACTATACTTGCATGAGTCTGTGCAGGTTACCTGAGAATGTCTATTCGTTCACCAACATTATTCAATCACCTCCTGTTAAGAGGCAAGACTAAAACTAGGGGGTTTTGCTAAATGTTGCTAAAGACTTAATTTGAAAAAGTGAAGAAAATAGTTCAAATGGATGATCTACTTGAATTCAAGTTGCATGTGTGCTGTGAGGCATATAGCTGCATGATGGTCATGGTGATGTAATGAATTAAACCTGCAAAAAGTAAGGTCTGATTCTGTCACCTCATACTGGATCTCAGAAGACATGACAGAGTTGGTAATAAGGTATAATCATGTTCACACTTTAAAAGATGAGCAAAGTGAATATAAATTTGCTTTATTAGTATATAAGTAGTCTCTAATTACCTAGGTAAAGGACTTGTGTAGACTGATGCTGAAGACCTTTCAAGATTTTTGTTGCAAGTGTTTCAGCTGCATAGTACAGTATTTAGGCTTAATGGGCAATGCTAGTTCATGTTTGAATGTTTCGGTAAACTGAGATTGCTAAGTATCCAGATGAGTATCAATTTTGAAATTCTGTGCATCTTTCCTGTTGTAAAGTGAGTTGGAAGTCATGAAAGCTGTGAGACAGCCTACACTCCAAATATCTTGAGGTTTTTGTGTTGCAAAGCAGTTTGTTCTGCTTAATGATCTTATTTTGCTTATTTAGAGTGGCTCATCTCTAATGCAGTTAGCTATTTTTATTTGGAGTGAACTTCATAAACTAGTTTATACAGCAACCATAAGTTATGGTAATCACATGCCCAGAGCAGCATCCATCAAACAATGATAGTTCCCCATGTCAAACTGCTGTACGTATGTAGGGCATATCTTGGGGAGCTGGCTATTCATGACTTCCCATGACCAGTTATATGCAGGTATTTCTTCTTCCTTCCTTTCCCATCACCTAAGGGGCCTGTTGCAGTCATGTCATGTTCTTGTCATGTACCTGTTAGGTGCCTTAAGATAAGGCATGCATCTTGTCTTCAAGACTTTAGAAAGCAAGATGCAGAACAATACAAGAGTTAGATGGGTTTTGGCAAGCAGGGTTGAGAAGAATGTTATATGGAGTAGTTTTATGCTATTTGCTATGTGAAGAATAAATAACAGGGTAAAATATTACTACTTCTTCAAACTCTAGAGATCCAGAAGGTTGATCTGTTTTTCTCAGGCTCTAATAAGAACCTTTAGTTAACATCCAGCTTCACTGATTTCCATATACTGAAGTTCTGGGGAAGTGATTAATAAAATAGTAAACTAGCTTGTCTAAGCCAAGGTTCTGTTTATTATATGTGAATTGCTTAATTATGCTTAAGGTAATACACTGCTATCTAATATCCCTTTAATCAAAGGAGTTCAAATGTGTTGTATGTGAAAGAATACTGTTTATATCCAAGTAAAACCTTCTACCTTTTAAGGATGTTATCTGTGAAAAATTCTCTGAACAGCACGTGCCAGGATACTTCTGACTTGGTTCACAGCTGTTAGAAAGGCTTTGTCCATATAAACTTTTTACTTTCATCTTCTCTTTTAAATGGTGAACTTTGAACAGAACTTGCTGCAACTACACTGTATATATGGCTATAGGCATTCTTTTCCTTTCTAGGAAATACTTGTTTCTACTTCATAGCAACCCTGTGATAACCAACTATTGTGGATACAGTGAAATCCGTATGAAGAAAATAGTATAGTGTGTGTAATTTTGAATGTGTGAAGAGAACCTGAAAAACTAAAAGCTCAATTAAATTATTACTGGGGGGGATCATGTTGATGCATTTAAGTTAACTGATGGGTGATTACCCATAGTAAATCTGGTAGATGGGTGATAAAACATGTGTGTAATAGTTACATCTCGGTACCAGAAGGAATGATAGAGCATCATATTCAAAATGCATTTGTGTAGTTGATATTTATTTTATGTCTCTGCAAACAAAGAATGTAAATAAGGATATTCTTAAGACAACAGGAGAAATAAAGAGGTGTTTGACATATGTAAGTTATTCTGCAGTATTCCCTAATCAAAGCACTGAAAACATGGGTTTGGGTTCCCAGTGATGTTGTTATAATACAATGCATTCAGCATGTGTGGTATGTAATTTTCAGCTGAGACTAACTTGGTTGCTGTTTCTATAAATTTCAGAAAAATATGCCGCAACTGCAAATGTGGCCAGGAAGAGCATGATGTCCTCACAAGCAATGAGGAAGATCGGAAAGTGGGGAAACTCTTTGAAGATACAAAATACACAACCCTTATTGCAAAGCTGAAGAATGACAGCATTCCCATGTATAAACGCAATGTAATGATACTGACTAATCCTGTGCCAGCCAAGAAGAACATATCCATCAATACTGTGACTTATGAGTGGGCTCCTCCCGTTCAGAATCAGACACTTGTAAGTCCAACTCACTTTTTCTTCATGTTCAAGGCAAGACTTGATGGGAGATTAAAAGTAGAGCTTACCAGAAGGATAAATTTGCCTCTTGTAGTCTTCTTTTTCCTCAAAACTGACAATACTCTTTAATGAGTCTTGCCTCTGTCATCTTGCAGATACAGATGCTTGTCTAAAAATACTTGAAGTGGGGAGATGAGGTGGTTTATAATAGATAGGATTAAGCATTATCTGATAAATCCCTGGAGTTCAATTTCTCTAACCTGCCTTTTTTTTGTGAACTTGAAAAATTTGCATGTATGCATGCAGTCCACCCCATGACCACAGTCATGATTTGACTGTTTTTTTTGAAGTGGTGGCACAGTCACTTCTTGCCTCCAAGGTTAAAAGGGAGTGCAGTCCCAGTAAGGCTTCAGTGCTTCTTGTGGATCATCATTCCTAGATGGTTACATAAACAAATCTCAAAACATGTACTCTAACATGGACTTCACTACTTAAACACTAATGTAATCTATTATAAACAAAATTGAAGGAAACTAATCATTCTAACAAAGAAAATTCAAATATATCTAGGTCAATCAATTAATGATTAATACAGCAACAGTCACTGAGTCTCTGGCCACTTTCTTCATTTGTTGACCTAAAATGACATTAGCACAGTTAGGACAAATACACTTTCTTCCCTTAATAACACCAAGTTCAATGATGTTTTTCTGAAACGCCAAGTTCACAAAACTTGTTCACCACTGTGGTATTATCCACATTTTGATTGTCCATATGGATCAGTTGCTAGTAGGGATGCTAAAACCATTTGCTTTTCCAAAATCCTAAAAGAAAACAGAACTAAGGCCTCTGATTAAAACTCAGGCATCAAGTTAAAAGTCAGGAATTTATCCATTTGGCACTAATATGGTGAGTTCTTCCACTTTTATCTGAGGCCTCCCAGGCATGTAAACCCCTAGGTTTTACTAAGGTCATAGGCACAATGCCAGTCAAAGGTAACTTTACAATAACAGGTTAGCCTACGTCTATTTTCAATGGGAACTGGCCCTTGTGATTGTTAAATATAGGAGTATCACCATCCAGTAACCCCATAGGAAAAAATGCTCATATCTGTGGGTTCCCATAATTTCTACAGCAGTTAATAACAATAAAAAGCCCACTTGTGATAACTCTGTTCCAGTTATGTTGTGAGACATTGACGTGTCTCTTAATCGAACTTTCAGTCCACTCAACTGTGCCATTGGCCTGAGGATAATACAGTGTATGAAACACCCATCTGATACCTTTTTCTCATGCCCAGTCTTGCACCACTCTAGCTGTGAAACATGATCTGTTGTCACTTTGAATACCATCAGGGATGGGCAAGATACTAACCCATCCTTGCAAAACTCACTGCTTGGTGTCTGGTAGATGTGCCAACAGCTGTAGCCATAGTTAGTCCTGACACCACCTCTACTCCTACCAAGATGTATTTCTTTCCATGAGATGGATTCAAAGGACCAATATGATCAACTTGCTGGGTGCTCCAGAGCACCTTACCATGTTTAATATGCTGGGCCATGGCTTGGTTTGGATGATTAGCCTTAACCTTCACTTGATGTTGCAGACAAGCCATAAGAACTGCTTCATACATCTTCATTGACATGGGCCACCCCTGGGACCAACACTCATAGCAGATCTTTTTCCTCTGAGTAATCTGGATTTATAGCCTGTTAGAGTTTGGAGACTTTAACTGGACCCTCTCTTAATTGCAGTAACTAACTCTCTCTAAATAAGCATACCACTTATATACTGTGGCCTTCTGGGCTACCCTTTCACAAGGAGGTGATCCCTTAAGAATCAAATTTAAAAGAAGGAAGGGGCCTTGTACAACAATATCCTGTGTGGTGTATAACCTCTTTGCTTCCTTAACTGCCCTACTAACTGAGAGAAGCCCCTTTTCCCACTCTGAATACTGCTGCTCAGTTTCCTTAAATGAAGCAGAAGAAAATAGCAAAGACTTAGCTGGACCCCACAGTCCCTTCTGAAATACACCTCAATAGCTGGAGGCATATTCTGCAAATCCCCATTCCCCCCAGTGCATCCTGTTGGAGTAAGGGCCCCAATCTCCAATAAGTCTTAAGTTTGTCCTTTAACATATTGGGGGTCTCTGGCTGTAAAGTCCAACCTCACTCTGCTTTTCCAAAGCAGATCACAAAAGATGATCAATCACCAAAAACCTTTGTATATGCTTTCTCCAGTAACCCAACATACCTAGCAGCTGCTGTAAATCTGCCTTATTACCTACAATTTTTCCCTTTTCAATAACTAATGGAGTATCATCAGGTACTGCAACTGCTCAAGCCACCCACCA
This sequence comes from Athene cunicularia, assembly GCF_003259725.1. Taxonomy (NCBI): domain Eukaryota; kingdom Metazoa; phylum Chordata; class Aves; order Strigiformes; family Strigidae; genus Athene; species Athene cunicularia. The sequence continues at coordinate 55,462,922 of NW_020799092.1, forward strand.
AGCTCCTAAAAAGTTTCTTTCCCAGGATCTTGACATTTAGAGGGCCTATTCTTAGTTAACATGTCCCAAATGGTTTCAACTACTTGCCCTACCAGTTCTTTAGGATCTCCACCAACCAAACTGTCATCTATGTACTGATACACATGGACATCTGACAGCACTTCCACCATGAAGTTTGGCCAAAGCATTATGAGCAATAGTGAGGAAATGTTTATATTGTGGGAATCAAAGGTATATTGTGTCTGTTCCCAAGTAAAGACAAACTAAGACTTATCCTTTTTCCTTGGGGGAATCAAAAAAAATCTAACCAAAATCTATCTTTAACATCTAAAGAGTCATCCATGGATGAGCAGCTGCCTCTGCTGTTGCTATTGATGTTATATTTGGGACAGCACCTGTTAAAGGTGGAACGTTGCTATTCAGTCCCCGATAATCAATTGTTAGCCACCACCCCCCATCTGGTTTATGGACTGGCCAAACTGGAGAATTATAAGGGGAATGAATGTATATGACAATGATCTTGAGAAAAGAGAGATCATAAATATCTGTAAAATATCCTGTTTGACAGCAGTTGGCAATAAATATTGAGAGACATGCGTTACTTTAGATTCCAGTAATAAAGGAGCAACATACAAAATCCTTACATGAGTCACCCTAGTCCCTCTCCCTCCAAAACTTCATGCTCTGCTATCTAGTAAACACCACTGTTTACCTGTCAAAACATCAAATGCTAATATATTTCCCTTATAAGGGCTTAAAGCTGCCTCCACAGCTGTCATCCTCTTTTCCCTTGGTAATCAAAACTGCATTCACACTGTAGGACATGTCACACATTTATAATGTTCCTCCATGGTTTAAATCCTAACTCAGTGGATTGTTGTCTAAGATATTAGGGGCCCCAAATTAGGGCCCCTAGATCTGTTAAAAATTCTAAACTTACCCATCTGGGACTCACAGGGATAAGGCTTCTTGTCAGTAGACCATTGATAGAATTCACCATGCAGGGTAGGTGGCCTAACCCCTAAACCACATCATCTAGTTTTTTGACTCTCTTGATGTCACAGAAGGGTTAAATTCCTCTTCTTGAGGGAGCATGGTTGCCTTCATTTCCTTTTGTTCTCAGGTTTTCCCTCCAGTAGTGCCCCCAGTACTAAGCCTTCCACCAGAGATCATTCCTTCCTAGATCATAAGGTGATCTTGACCTATCCTTAGGCAGTTCAGACTCCCTGCAAGGAGACTGCTCAGGGTGGAGTTTCTGACTGACTTCTGAACCTTCCAATTTCTGTCCATGCCACCACCTGGGTCAATCCATCCCATCTCAAGCCCCCAGGAAACCAGGTCATGTAATGCTTCCACCCATGTTAACACAAGCAGAAAAGGGGTTGGAGAGTTCAGCTGGTTCAGTGGTGCTTTGCACCCTTTCTATAAGGGACTGTACATGTATCTTTAAAGAGAGGTCTAAGGTGGCTGGGGCCCACGAGTGCAGCAATCAGTATTCCATACTGCTCCCTCTCATACGTTGTCTGAATATAAGAAGCCTTTTGTGCTCCCACTGCCAATTCTGACAGTCCCTTCACCTTGATAGTAATAGGTTCCCCCTTCTTAAGGTCTACACCCCCAGCCAGTAAGCCTCTGAAGGTGTTATTGACTGGTTACCTGTTGGCCTGTCACTTAAAAACACTCCAGAACCCTCCCACCTCATTGTCACTCAACAGAATTTGATTCCCACCTACCCCAACCCCCTTAAAGAAACCCTCCCCAAATACTCTGTTTCAGTTTCACCTGGCTTACACAAAAACTTAGTGTGAAGTTTGCTAAGCTCAGGTCCTGTCCAGGAGTTCATACAGACAGTGTTTCAGGGGTTCCTGCCTTGTGGACCCATACGCCTTTCTGTTTGAATGAGTGGTTGTACATTTATTTCCTCCAATTCCTCTTTTTCATCCAAACTACTTTCATCAGATGTCCTCATTTCACTCCTCAAGGTCTACACTTGTAATTAATTTTTTAATCTGGACAATACTGGCACTTTTTTTTTTTTCTCATGCCAACATAATTTCAGTTTTTTGTTCCAATAGCCACCTTCTTTCTCTCCTAACAATTCTGTCCTTAAACAATCAATTTCCAATCATTTTTCTAAATTATCTTTCTTCACTACTGCAAAGTAATCTTACACCTGAATCACACAGGTACCTAAGAAGATGCATGTGTTTCCTTTACTTCTCCCATCTCCAAAACTTCTGGAGCTCTGTTCCAACTTTTTTACAACTGCTACCAGATCAAACCACTTCTCCTTCACCCATTGTATACCTGGGGGAGAAGATACACAACTATGCCTCTGTAATAACTCCTCTACCAACATCCTGCAACTACACCAATTGAAGTGTTGTGGAAGCTCTCAAATAAGCAAATAATAATCAAAATAAAATTTATTTTCAACACAGTTGACCAGCGCTCTGCAACAGGTTCAGATGTCTGTGAGAGGAGAACAAAACTATCAATGCACAAACTCCTAGGGTTTAGCAATGGCCCAAAACAATCAGTCACTCACCTAAAAAAATGAGGGCTCTCAACCTTGGAGAATTTTTTAGGGTAGCATCCCAACTCATAGAGGAAAGCTTAAGGAATTTCCTTGGGTGGCATCCTGACCCAAGGGGAGAGTCCTTAGCCACAGCCCCACTGCTCCAGGGGACTCCATTTATACCCGAGCCAAACCTGATCTGTGGTCAGTATCAGCCCTGAGGACTCCAATTGCTGTAAAGCCCTGAGAACAAGAGCACTGAAAAAGGAAATCAACAGGCGCTACATTTCAGCAGCCAGGAAGCCCCATTTTCATCGCGCAGGTGCACCTGCCACAGAGTGTGGGCTTAAAAGCAAAAAAAAGAAAAAACAATACTACAATAATTTATGTTGTGGTTTAAAAATTAAGGGGAACACACAGTCCTGCATATAGCTTTTACTGTATATGGTAAGAACAAGGTCAGTGTCGACATCTGGAAGAACAGCTCTCTTGTAGTACGTTTTCAGCAGAAGTAGATGACATGGTAGATAGCCTTGTGAGGATTTTCCTTCAGTTTTCAAACTTTGATTGCTAGTTTACTGTACTGCAGTAGTTGTGTGATCCATGCTGGAATTACATTATCTGTGACCTATTTTTCAAAATACCATTTTCAGTGAATTAATCAAAACTTGTGCATCTAAAGCACTGTTACTTAACATTCAGATTTTTAGGCTTATCTTTGCATTATTAAAACTAGAGCTTTTTTCCTTGATTTACCAGGAATTATTTCTGCAGTGGGCTTTGTGCCCCAGGCAGACTATTGCAGTTTCTACTTTTTTAAAGCTATACTGATGATCAGTATTTTTAGATAGCTTTGAAGAGACTAGGTGCTCTATAAATGTTATTATTTACTCTGAGAAGTAGTAACTCTATTCTGCGTGTTGTAAAAGAATTAAAAGGAAGCCTGTCTCTTACTCTGGGAAGAAGCCAATTAATGCATCTGCTGTATTTTATCTCCATCTACTGTGTTTCCATGTTTATAGAAAGAACCTTGGTTTTGACAAATTTGACTGTCACTAAGAACAGTAGAGATTATTTTAGTTGTGTGTTTGCTTAAAAGGATGGGTCTATATTTGAAGTGACATCTGATATCTTAATTCCTCCTGGTTCAGGCTAGACAGTATATGCAGATGCTACCAAAGGAGAAGCAGCCTGTCGCTGGCTCGGAAGGCGCACAGTACAGGAAGAAGCAGTTGGCTAAGCAGCTGCCTGCTCACGATCAGGATCCTTCAAAATGCCACGAGCTCTCCCCCAATGAGGTTAAGCAGATGGAACAATTTGTGAAGAAGTACAAAAATGAGGCGCTCGGCGTAGGAGATGTCAAGCTCCCTGGTGAAGTGGAAACAAGAGCTACTGACAAGAATCACTTGAACAGTGGTGACAGAGGCACTTCAGCTGCTGTAGGAGCTATGGAGAACAAGTCCCCAGATCGGAAGGCATCTCAGTATGTAAGTAAAAGACAAGAAGGATAAAACAAGAAGGTATATTGCCATCTGAGTACTCTCTTTGGTCATTTTAACCCAATTAACTTGTTTATTAACTTGAAATAGTGAATATCTGGGGAGGGAAAGAAAGAAGGGGAACTGTAAAACATTGTGATTGTCTGCACAGAACCCTGGTTTCTGACAGTATTTAGTGCATTACAGCAAATAACTTCCTAGGGGACCTTTTCATCCTTGTTGCAAAAACATGTTAGTTTGGAAATCTAGTATAGCAGGGTGGCTTTCACAGAATAATCAAGAAACTTGTGTAGTCTTATGAACTAATTGCTGCACTTTTCTCCTCTTGAAGAGTTTAGTTTAATTTTAGAAGCCTGTCTCCTCTTTCTTGGAAGAGCACCAAAATTATCCACTTAACGAATTCTGTTTAAAATTAAAAGAAACTAAGAAATAATAAAGTAACACCTGTCCCTTCCATGTTCAACAAGCCAAGCTGTATAATGGCTGTTTTGACTAGCCTTCTTTTTTTATTCAAGAAAAGGATTTTGATATATTTTATTTTAATTTGGCATCTGATTTCTGCCTTGTAATAGCAGAACAAGAAGTAAGCTGTGTAAAATTACCCAGTTTTGACTGATATTTCTAAAACTATGGCCTTAATAAAGTATTTCTGACATGACTTGCTAATCTCTGCTGTGCAAGTCTCTGCTACCAATCATGAAAACAAAATACGGGTAGGATTACTGAAGTAACATTAAGTTCGTTTAGTGAAGACAGACCTTCATTTCAGAGTGGCAAAAGCTGCTGTAACTTGTTTTCCAGAAATGTTGCTATTATATGTGTGAATACCAAAATGTAGTTGTCTCCAGGTCACTTATAGGAAATGAATATACAAGTTCTAGATGGAGATAAAAGTTTGTTAACATGGTTGTAGAATATGACTTTCAGTGTTATCGGAGGTTGTGGTGTGCTTTTTTGTGTGTTTTTGTTGTTGTTTGTGTTTTAAACTGACAGTGTGTTACTTTTGATGTAATTCATATGGAATATAAACCCAACACTTAAGTTTTAGCTTTGAACATGGCCACTTGCTTTTATCAATCATATGCTGTGCCATTTGGTTACCTGTAGCTACTTTCTAAAATTAATTATTCAGTTATTTTTGCCATTATCTAGTCATAGAGATTCTAAGATACTAAGAAGTTAATTTTTCATGTCTTGATTGGGTTGCTGTCATTTTGTCTTAACTCAGCCTCTTCTGCTGAGTTACTCTAGTTTCACCACAGCAATTCTTTGCCTGTCTCCTTGAAAGAGACCTACAGGAATACACATCTTCTGTTGTACCCTGCTGGCTAACTGGCTTGGGATACATCAAGTCAAGGGCAGGAGGCACTCTGACATCTTGAATAATTGTATCTAAAGGTGCTTCATTTTTACATTACATCTACTGATCACTTCCAAGTACCTGAGTATACCTCCTACCGTTTGAGCCAGGCATGTCTCATCACTGTGGGCAGTGATTTAGAAAGAGACTTCGAAGTGTTTCATAGTGTAAGTTAACATGTCAGTTGCTTATCTATTGTTAGGTACTGAGTTTACCCTGGGCCAAATAGTCAGAATTTAAATATATATTTATTTTTAGGGTTTTTTTTCTGATTTCTACAGTGTGACTTAGTATCAGCTACATGTCATAGCGTTATCTCAACTTCTTTTTTTTTTAACAGTTCAAAATAAACCAATGCAGAGAAGAGCTCTAAATACCTTGCAGAAGAATTGCCGTCCTTGACTACACTTTTTTCTGTCCATTAGTTCTGCGTCTTTGCTCTCCAAATTTTCATGTATGTTGTCTTTCAGACTAAGTCTGAAAGCATGTATTCCTGTAGCTGTGGTAAATGTAATCTCTTGAAAAATTAATTTTAATTATAGGAATGGATTGCAATTCTTTTAAACCTCATTAAAAAACAACAAAATGTAAACAATGAGCTCTCCACTATTAATGTAAATATACCTATAATAATTGCCTCTGTGTTTAAAAAAAATAAATGCATTTCACCATGACTGAAAGCTGAAAAACAGAAAAATTGATATTCAGCGTATTTTCATCTTGTAAAGAAGCAAATCTCTTTATGCACCTTCTAACCACCTAGGCTGGGGATCCTGCATATGGTAGATAAATGCCTTGCCCTCATCTGGGTCCAACTACTAAACCTTCCAATCTGACTCCTCGTGGAGTATGAGGTCTGAAGTAGAGACAAAAAGCTTTAGATGCATATATATTTACACTTTCCCTTTCGTTAGTTCCTCTTTCATTCTGTTCCAAACTGTTCTTCCTTCCCTTTTGATGTCTTTCTATGTGTATTTTGAAATTGCTTGTGTGAAACAAGTGTGGGGATCTGATCAATGTGCTTTACAGCCGAGACACTTTATATGTTTGGGCTTTTTTATACATATGCACATACACAAGTAAAAAAGCCATTTGTGGCTGGGCTTGTAGTGATGTGAATCATAGAGGAAACCTTCCCAAGCTGTTCAGCCCAGTCCACAGACCAACTGGAGTGCAGGAAATGCCAAACTGGTGATTAAACTGTAGATAAAAATTTTTGTTTCAGTAACATAAACCACGTGTGTTTTTTGACTGGATGACAAAGCCGCCTCTGTAAGCAGGTATAGGGCAGAAGACTGACTGAACTTTCTGGAACTATATATTTGTGGTGTAGCTACTGCGTTCATAAACTTTGTATTTCCTTTGCGATAATCATTCTCCCCATCCTAAGATTAATCACAAACTGTTGGACAGCAGCCATTAGTGACTAGCATCCCTAGAACACAGCTTTAAACGGGATCAGTTTGAAATATTAACAATTTTATTTTTTTTTCTTACTAGTGATGCAGATATGTCTTGACCTTGTCATGACCTATAAGTATAGCCATTCTAGTGTGTTCTAGTCGTAGTTAGTTTTGGAGTCTCCTTATTCTCTCCTTATTCGCGAGTATGTAAGGCTTATAAAATTAATTCTAATTGCCTGTTGGGGTTTTTTTAAGAACCAGACTGTAGTTGCAAGAATGTGAATATGGCAAAAAATAATAATCCCTTTAAGTAGCCCTAGTGCTATGTTAGTAGAATGTGCATCACCTTGAATTGTTTAGTTAAACCTGTACCTGTGGCATCATGTCACACCACTGTCTGGTCATGGGAGTAAACTAATGCTTTCATTTCAGTCTGGGAAGGTGGTATTTATTAAATGTCAGTAATATGTAATTGTTATAAATGTACCTCTTCAAAAACATACTTAACTTGGTAATAACCTCTTTTCAGTCCTGCTATCGCTGCAAACTGAACATGAAAGAAGGTGACCCAGCTGTCTACGCAGAACGTGCTGGGTATGACAAATTGTGGCACCCAGCTTGTTTTGTCTGTTGCACCTGCAGTGAACTTCTAGTAGATATGATCTATTTCTGGAAGAATGGTAACCTGTACTGTGGAAGACATTATTGTGATAGCGAAAAACCCCGCTGTGCTGGATGTGATGAGGTAGGAAATAATCTTAGTCCTTTGTTTTGGCACACAGGTTTGCTCCCCTGAGAAGATTTTTAGTAATCACGTAAGTGCAGGGAGATGACGTACTTCACCAGTTTTAGCTACTTGTAGTTGCGAGGAACTGAAACTGATATGGACACTCCACATTCAGGAAGATCCATAGTTTGCTTTGGATTTGATGGGGATTTTGTGCAGTCTAGAGAGACATAGGATGTACATGAGTGCAAATGTTTGTGCAGACCCAGTTACGCAGTTGTTTCCCCATGAAGGGTCACTAGGGGGAGCGCCTTACTAAATTACACCTTGTGCAGCATACAGAGAGCAGCCTGCCTGGTGTCTTCAGCATCTATTGATTCAAAAAATGAAATGGAAGCTTCTGGGAAACAATCAAACAAGTGAATGCATTCATTTTGTTGTTGAAATAATTTGAGACTGTGGAATCATCAGGAGTTCCTTGGAAATTATGAACTATCCTGAGGATGTCTTTATTCAAATGCATATATTAATATTTGTTTCTATCTTCCTAATAGTTGATATTCAGCAATGAATATACTCAAGCAGAAGGTCAAAACTGGCACCTGAAACACTTCTGCTGTTTTGACTGTGATTGTGTTTTGGCTGGGGAAATCTATGTAATGGTGAATGACAAGCCAGTCTGCAAACCCTGCTATGTGAAGAACCATGCTGCAGTAAGTTCCTTACAGACGTGTTGGTGCTGTGAAAGAAGGGCACATACATTTACAGAGCTTGAAACTCTTACTTTCTTCCAGTGTGGGAGTATCTGACTATAAACTGAATGCAAGTTTAGGTTCAAGTCGATCATCTTTTTCCCCTTTGAAGTAAAAAAAAAAAACCAAAAAAAAAAAACCACCCCAACCAACCTTAAAAGCAGACAGGTATATTGTCAATTCGAATTGACAACAAATGCCACTGGTGACAGGGGAGGCTGTTCTGAAAATACCTTTAACTTTGCCAGTAGTGAAGCAGGATTTTGTAGCAAGAGGAGGAAGGTTGGTGAAGATGAGCAATGCTGCTAAACATTTATTTTGTGTCAATCATAGTTCATTGTGACCAGCAGGATTCAGCCTCAGCTGTTCTGCTAAAAGCCTGTAGTTGCAACTGCAATCTAGCTACTTTGTTTCTTTGTATTTCTAACCCAATGAGTTATAAAGGAGAGCGACTGACAGGATAAAGCTAGAAGTCTGAGAAAAGATGGTAGTTCTTGATTCCTAGGGAGTCTGATTTGAGATGATGGTCCCATTCATATCTACCCATGAACTAGCTGTTAGTTGGGAGTTCAGGCTAATGTGCATCTAGACTGTTTTATATAGTTAATGGAGGGAAAAACTGTTATCTCCAGCTGGCAGTTAATAATCTTCTGTGGTAGGTGTGAGGAATTATCTTTTGGAGAGGCTTTTTTCCTCTTAAAACATTATCTCCCTTGAGATCCAAATGATAATTTTTGGCAACCAGATTTTAAGATGAATTACATCCAAGACTTCCTAGTAATCTTTAGTTCTTTGGTATTGCTTTACAGCTGCACAGGAAGATTTGTAACTAATCTTTTGAACTGTATGGGTTAATATATGAAGATCCCTGCTGTTTGGCACAGGTTTTTAACATTATTTGGGCACTGGGAAATCCTAACCATCATAAGTTTAGCCCCAGCAGCAACTAACTTCTGTGCTTTTTATTATTTTGTTTTGGGTCCTTGATTGCATTATGATTGGAATCTCTTCTTTAAAATAAAGGAAAATCAAAAACTTAAGACTTATTTCAAAGGCTTCTTCTAACACTTGCCTCTCTTTTCCAAAAACATTTAAGAATTCCAGCTTTTATTGGACTTGTAGAGAGGATGTGTATGCTTCATTTCAGTGTCATTTTGTTTCTGAACAGATCTGCCAAGGCTGTCATAATGCTATAGATCCAGAAGTTCAGCGTGTGACATACAACAACTTCAACTGGCATGCTACACAGGAATGCTTCTTGTGTTCCTGTTGCAGCAAGTGTCTAATTGGCCAGAAGTTCATGCCCGTGGAAGGGATGGTCTTTTGCTCAGTGGAATGTAAGAAAAAGATGATGTCTTAAGAGGAGACATGCACAGAACCAAGCATTGCTGTGTTCCAAAGGCTCTTGCATTTCTACTGTAAAATGTATAGTATTGGGGCATTTAAAGTTATTGGAAGTATTAAATAGCATTTTCCCAAAGATTTTTTTTTACCAACTAAAACTTGCTATGTAATCTTCATTTCTGAGTCATAATAATACTTTCCTTTTTGGAATATTGTTCCTGAGTCTTATGTCAAATTACTTTGTATCCAGAAATGCAAGAGAAAATGTGTAATGAACTATCTACACTTTAAGGGAGCTGTTCATTGTGAAGGATCTTTTTGCTATATCTTGTCTAATGGAAGAAGAAAATGTGAAAACACTCCAATTTTTCTTGTTTTGTATGATAAATGTAACTCTTTCACTTTTGGTTTCACTAATTTATCATTTTTATAGTTTCCCTGCTTTCATCAAGCACTTTAGACAAAATGATCAGCTTTACTGCCACATACAGTTTTGTTGTCTAGACCTCAAGTCTGCAGGGAGAATGAAGCTTAAAAAAAAAGTTGCCTGTAACCACTTGCTGCTTGCTGACACATGGCTTCTGGAGGGATAGTGATTACTCTCACATTCATTTGTAAAGTAACTCTGCACCAATAGAAAACTGTATTGGCTCATGTTTCTCTTCCTTACAATTGTTTGTGCCTGGAAAAGTTTTCATTTTATGAATATTGAAGTTACTTTACAGATTTTTTGGGGGGAAGTGAAGAAATTATAAGAGGAGGTCTTGCCCAGATTTAAAAAAAAAAATAAAATTAAAAATCCACCAGCATTAGTGGGTGTCACTTATCCTTTCAGAACTGGCTTCTGTTTTTTCATGAATGTTCTTTTCATATGTTGTGCCTTCTATCAGAGGGGTGTGGCACACAATACTGTATGCATTTCCAGGAATGTAATTCTGTAAAAGGATCACACTTAGGCTTTTGATTTATAAGTTCTTAACCAAAGCACAAAGAAGTCTTTCCCGGAAGACTTCCAGTATTTGAGTGAAAAAAATCACAGCTGTATATTAGCTTTGCATAGTAGATAAACCAAATGTGTTGTTCTCTTTCTTAAGAATTACAGATCTACAGTGAAACTTATTATCTATCTTTGTGCCAAACACTGAATGGAGAGTCTTTGGCCTAAAAAAAAATATTTTTTTTAAATCTATGCAATTCTTTTGTTCAGGTCTTTCAAGTTTTGTGGTGGCTGTGTTGTAACACTTACAAATAAAAATCAGTGTTGTTCACTTGTCTTCTGTACTAATTCTGGTCCTGATGAATCCCCTTTAGGGGAGGCAAAGAGGAGGGGAAATGTTTCCATTCTTCTCTCCAGCTTTGACTTTATTTCCAAAAAAAATTTAAGACCTGTATTACTGTAAAGTGCTTACTGTCTTGTATAATATTGTGTGCTTATAGGTGTAAAACGATGAGTATTGTTCCAACAAATACACAACTCCAGAACTTTGTGTGAATTTACTTTTTGTTCACATAAACTGTGGCCTTAAGTATATTTTAGGACATAGCATAGGAAGTTTTGAATTCACACAGGTGAGCTAATGTGCTGAGAAAATAAAGTGCATTGTGATCCTTTGAGTACTGCAAAAATAAGACTGGTGTGAGATACATAGTTTATATGTTGTCTGTATCAAGATGCAAACTATAGGTCCATGTTCTGGAAGCCTGTACAGGGATCACTCAGGGATCCTCAGGATGTACAAAATAATGTACGTCTTTCAGCTTGTACCAATGGGGCTGTATTCTTCCCAGATTTGCAGTTTTAAACCAAGGAAAACCAGGACCCTTCACTAGGATAAGATTTAAGTGCTCTTTGATCTGTAGCAGGACATGCTGTGAGTGTGCCATTTGGAGGGTGGGATGAGGTCTTATTTAATGATTGTAAGATGGCTTAACAGTGCTTGAGTTTTGTTTGTCTTGAGTGTACCTGTTCTCACCCACTCACTAACATTTATTCTAGAAGATGCAGCTGATCTTTATGAAGAACTCTTTCTGAAAAGCTGTTGTGCAACTTCTCCTGCACTTGCTTTGCCACCCCATATGAGAGCTTTATTTCTCCTTAGTTGTACTGATGGCAGTCTAACTTTTCACTTTAAATCTTGTTCTGTGCAGTTTTGTTTGTTAGACATTATTATTGTATAACCTTCATTTAAAAGGATGAGCAGGCACTACCTCAGGACGTTACTTATTTCATCAAGACAGAATCGCTGAGGAAATTCATACCAAACCAAACATTTCAATAGTCCATCACCATCTGGGACTGTCTTTTTCCATGCCTATTCTCAAGCATGCTGACTTGCTGTCCTTTACCTAGCTCTCTTCTTGAGAATCCTCCCTTGCCTGCTTGATCGTTTCTGGCTCTCTTCCCTGGAACCTGATGTATCTATGTGTTTCTGCTACAGGGTAGCCAAAATTTAATCTACACCCATGCAGTAACTGGAAAGGATCATGTCATAGGAAGGTCAAGTGTAATGTGCAGAAGATACAGGGGGGACACAGATACTGCTGTGTGACTACACAATAGATCAGGAGATGATTAGGACTGCTAAACAGTTCTTGTAATGATCTAGGAAGGAATTTATGTTCCTGAAGATAATGCATTTTGTGTTAGCTGAAAGATATGTCAACATACTGAAGCTTGAAAATAAGTGTTAAGGAGCTTCTATTTTGTCACTGCCTTAAAAATATTGGCAGTTAAGTGTTGGGTTTTTTTCCTCTTGTATTTTTTTTCTATTTTACCATGGAGGTCCATTTGGGTCTATTTATCTTAGTAAGCTAATAATAGAATCTGGAAGCTTTTGCATACTTCAGTCAAAGTACAAACTTTGCAGATGAAATTTTGAACTCAGAAGTATGAAAGTTGAAGTTCGATGCTTAAGAGTAGAATTTTGTTGGTAAGAAAGCCTTATAAGCACTCATTATAACAACACACTCTTCAGAAATAGTTAATAGGCTGTAAGAAACAGCCTGAAGAAGCACTTAGCCAGCTCTATTTATGGTGCTACTGCCAGAGTGACATACTTGATTTTAACTCTTCATATGTTAAGCACCAAATGAAGACAAAGATTCTCAACAGAAGACAAGTTTGGCCTTGCCACTATTAGCGTGTGTGAGGAGGAAAAGCCCAAATTTACCTTCAGGATGTAGCTTTCTGCCTGTGTTACCTCTATGTTCTGTGTTGCATTTTACATGGCTACTGTGACAATGTTGGGTATTGTGACTCAAATTTTAAAGTTTTTAGAGTAGAGTTGTGTTTTTAGCAACTGGACATGAAGAGTAAGTAGGGTTATACAGTAGAACAACTTAACAATAGGGGTTAAAAAAAAGTGGGATGCAGCTTAAGCACCAAAAGTGCACCTGAGGGAACCAAAGAGACCATCCTGTCACTAACCTAATTGGGACATCTGGGAACTTGATTTTTCTTTTCCATATGGCAGCACCAGTTAGCCTTTTCAAAGAACCTTTAAAATTACCAGGTTTCTCTCCATTCATGCATCTAACATTCCTGAAATTCTGAAATTTGCCTAGTGCCTCAAAATTACAGATAATGTTGAGATTTTTGGTAAATCGTGCTTCACTTAACCTGTTGATAACCTTGACTGGAGCATCTAGGTGTTACCTGCTGGTTGACTGCATAGCTCAGGCGCCCAGGAGGCCCATTGCACAAGCATTGCAACACAACCTCTTCCATACTCTAGAGCAAAGAAGGTCTGTGGCACTCTGAGTATGCATATTTCACACTGCTTTCCAGGAGATATGGATGTTTATGCACATGACAGGCTTTTAGCACACTTACATTTTAATCTTTTTCTTTAATCCCTTCATGTAGTAAAACTCACTTGTATATGTCATTCCAAATATTGTGTGTATTAATTGGAGTCTTTCCAGTCTAGATGAGGAAAAAGTGGTAATGCCATTGTAGCTCTTATGGTACAAAGCAAAAGGTTTTCTTTATTATTTATTCATGACTTGCTGCTACAAAAACACATTTTATGTGAACTCCAGGCAAAATATTTCCTTTCTCTGGGAAGAGGAAAATCAAGGCCAACTCAGTTCTATATAGGATGGTATTTTGGAGGACACCTTAGCATACAGATGCCATTAGCTTTGGATTTCATGAGACCACTACTAACTATCATTATATAGTCAGAATACACATTATTGCCTTTTATTTAAGGAAGGATTATCCTGTGGGTCTGTAAAGTCCAGGCTGGCAAAGGCTTTGCAAAAACTTTAGAAGAATGAAGCTAAATAAATGCATCTTTGAATTAGTAACAGATAGTTATACATTGTAGGAATAACCTGTAACTTTCATTGAGATTAGGATTGCATCTCAAATTTACTATGGTTATACATATCTTAAAAAGAAAAGAAAAACATACTTTAAGCAGCTTTTTATTTGTTTTTACAATGTCTGTGTCTTAAAATACAAGCTAATGAGCAATCAACACTGCAACGTCCCCTTTTCTTGCAAATCCTAGGTTTTGAGGGTTACAAAACACAGTTGATGTGAAGCAAAATTATCTGTTGACATAATGACCATTAGCACAAAGCTATTCATAATAAGTTGAGGTGCCTGGAGGCTCTAGCCTATACATTTCCAGAACTGGTGAGGCAGGGGTGGCAGGATGGTAATGCTTGGTTTAACAACCTCTGCCAAGTTTAGCATGGGTTTGGGATGCTAGACCTAGCAATGAGTGGCAAAGAGGAGCCTGGCAGTCCAGGAAAGTATTAACAGTTCAACTAGCAGCAGGCTCTCCAAGGAATAGGGGCACAATGGCTGTCCTGTAAGAACAGATGAAAGGAGCTAGTACGAGGATGCAGCAGTTCAAAAATTTCAGAATTCCTGTATGATATCCTTGGGTTCTGGGTGTGCTTTCCCACCACAGCAGAGCCCCATACCTTGTGACATCTCACAAAAAGTCATAAAAATCACCTCCACAAGATCAGTCCACTGGGGCCAATGGGGTGTCCTTTCCCAGCCCAAGCAAAACACTCTTAAGAGAAGATTCCAGTGTGACTAACATCAGTATATATGAATGCTTTTGTGTATGGTGGAAAAGGATGTGACAGGCCAATAGAAAATCTTTTGCTAGGCCTCCACACCTCTTCATGTGTCAGGACTGTAGAGTGCCCCATTTTATCCCAGAACTGACAGGAACCCGGTCCAACTGGTGGTATAAGGCATGCTGCCCATATATTTGCCATACTCCATTGAGCACAAAGATTTTTTCATTACAGTTTTCTGTGTAGAACACAAGGAGCATGTGTTCACCTTCCTTTGTATCTGGATGCCATTAGCATTCAGCAGTGAGTAGGATCACAGAAGTAGATTTGGTGATTTTTGTCTTGCAAATATCTGCTTGCTAACGGTATAAATTTGGAGACTACATTTACAAAGGCTGTAACTGATCATCAGCATTCATGTATTACATCTGCTACCCTATTGTTTCAAAGTGCTAAGTCCAAAAAAGTCTACCACCCAGGACCTTCCAGGTATGCCTTTACTTAATCCTTCAGCAAATAAATAAATAGAGTTTATTAATTAAGTATAAGGCTTAAGAATGGTACTTAATAACTGGGTAGTTAATAACCAGGACTAGGCTCAGATTGTAGATTGCAATGCTGTGTTCACCGCTTAAATCACAAAAAATGAGAGATAATTGTTTACCTTGCACTCTGTTGAGCACCTAAGCAGTATCTGCTTTGCTGTGCCACCACCAGAGCAGCAATGCTTTTTTTGTGGTTGTTATAAGCAATCACAACAAAATGTAACAGATCAGAGTTTCCCCCATTGCCTTCCCCCTAAGCAAATGAAAAATGACCCAAATAAGAGGATGTTTCTGCTACAGAATAAGCCCAGCATTGTTCAAATTTGGCTTCAAGACTAGCATTGTTGTAGAAAAATGTTGCACCCAGTTCATGAGAAACTAGTCAAACTTCATATATTTGTTACCTTTTTATTTGTTAAAAAAATGTAGCATTACAATAAAATATCAAAAGTATTTATTGGTCACCCTGGACAAATTGTTCACATGAATCAAGACTTGATTTATTTTTTTTTTGCAGTAACTGAAATATTCAGAGCAGCCACATGATGTTCTTCAGTTACCCAGCAGATGCCGTCTGTGCTACGCTGAGCACATGTGCTGCACCCACAAGACAAGACCCTGGGAAATACTGTGCAGAAAAAAAAAACAAACCACCAAACAAGTTTAGAGCTGAAATAGAAGTGTTCTGAAGGTTTTAAGAAAGGAATGAGCTGAGGAGAGGGCTGTAACTCCAGAAGGCTGTGCAGGAGTGGGAAACAGCATGATCATTAATTTGATAGGAGGAGGAGGCAGAGGGGAGGGAGGTATTTTAGGATGAACATGAGTAGAATGGAAAAAGGGTGCAAAAAAGTGAATAAGCCAGAGGACATAATTCTGTATCATGGAGACACTTTGGAATAATTTTGGCTTACCATGAAAAGGTAGAAAACTTAAGGTGGTGAAGGGCAATTGCTCTAAACAAGAAAAGTTGATGATGCCATTTAATTGCTGTGGGTAGAAAACAGACCATGAGTTTAGGGAACAGCCTGCAATAATCAAGGTTGTGAGATAAGAAGAGGAAATCAAAGGGACAAGTGGTGAGAAAAGGATATTCTGCAGCAGTAATTCACACTCCTAATGCTGCATGCTTATGATAGGTGTCTAAAATCTTATCAGTTACAACCGTATATTGGTTAATAGATGCACCCCATTTAAATTTTAAAAAGTGTTTTGTGTGATGATGGGCTGGTGTTTTATGCTAAAGTCTGTTGTCTGAGATTAACTTTATGATACTTCCTAGGAAGCAGATCTGAATCAGACCAGGAGTGAAACACAGGGATAGTGAGAGAAGACATTTGGAAAAATCTGAGTCAATCCTTATGTTCCCAAACAAGTAGGACACTAATGTCCACTTAAATTTTCCAAAAGCTAAGGGCATCCAGACCAAATGTTCATGCACTGGTAACAGTTAAACAAAATAAGAGCAAAACAATTACTTTTCTTTTAACTGTGAATTCAGAGTTTGAGGGCTCATAAGAAAGTTTTAAGCTGAAGAAACCTTTGGGTGTCAACTCCACCTGCTGAAAGCAGGGCAAACTTTGTAGGTATATCAAGTTACTCAAGGCCTTGTCCAGCGAAGTTATAGTCATTGACCTGCTTACTCCAACAGTGGTTGAAGTTT
The DNA here is from genome assembly GCF_003259725.1 of Athene cunicularia. Classification (NCBI taxonomy): domain Eukaryota; kingdom Metazoa; phylum Chordata; class Aves; order Strigiformes; family Strigidae; genus Athene; species Athene cunicularia. Next base: position 55,479,773 of record NW_020799092.1, read on the forward strand.
TATTCTTTGTATCTCATGGCCTGCTCTGGTTTTCACTATCACACATCATCACAAAAAGGTACCCACCTGGTGCTATTTCTCCCTCTGGCTGAAATCACTGCTCCATGGTGTCTTCCCTAATTAAGACTAAAACCCGCAGTAAAGAGATGCAGCTGGAGCCTGGGACTGGGAACAAGCATTCCTGAGTACTTGAACCAGTGCTGCTTAGCACCCAGTGGTTTTGCGATTGACAGTCTAATTGTATTATATTAAGCTGCAGCAGGAGTTTATCCCTTAGAGACTTCAGAGAATCTAATTGGGAAACCATACTTATAAATGTACTTATGACCCGTATCCTTGGCTGCATTTTACTAGACAGCAGAGACTCCATACAGGCAAGAGCTCCAGTCTGAAGTTCTTTTGCTGTTTAATACATAAACTCTGACTAAAGCATTTCCCATGGTTAGGGAATTCATTAAATCTCATTTGCTTATGTGAAATTTCTCTGGTCTTTCAGAGGCAGAGGCTCAGCATTAACAGATAAAACTTGTTTTGCAAGTTTCCCAAAACTTTGCAGGAACTTAATGCATGTTAGATCTCCATCCATTTGCCAAGTTTGGCTGAGGTTACAGAAGACACTCCACTGTCTCTCTCACATACACACTCCCTACATAGAAAATGCATCCACACATGACTCAGTCTGAAAGGTCTTTCCAAAAGTACCTTTACTAGCACTTTGGTGTGGTCTGTACCCATTTCTCTGTGACACTAGTAAGCCTGAGAATAGGCTGAAGCATGTTGAGCATTTTCAGCATTTCTTACCAGTGTGTTTTGGTGCAGTGACTCTCTGTTCAGCATGCTGGTTATGTTGGCACCCACCTTTTCCACATTTCAAATTCTGGACCTGAAAATGACATGTTCTGACAGCTAAGTTTTAGGTACTGACACCTTTCTTTATATGGTCTTCAGGTTCAAAGTAAAGAATTCAATTGTGTAGAAATTTGATTCTATGGAAGCTATTGGGGCTTAACTTATCTCAGCTGGACAGAGATCTTCAAAGAAAATATGGGGAAAAAAAAAAACCAACATAGCTTAAAGTTCCAGTTGAAACAAGCTGGGAGGCATTTTTAATACATAATTTGAAAGTGTATTCAGGACAGAAATCAGGAATAATCAGTAAGAACAAAATCAGTAAACAGTTCATCAGTTCTTAGACAACATTTTAATGACCTTCTAGAATAGGAAGCCAGAACATTGTGGGCAGAATACAAACAGCATCTCTCTCATTCCACAGATTCAGTGCACATTCTTCAATTTGAAAACTCTCTATATGATATGCATTCAGCAGCTTTTCAGGCTGCTTTTGTGGATTTACATCTATACCATTGCTTCTTTTTTCTTGTTTCTTTTTCTTTCTGCTAGTAGACTGCAGACTGACTGCAAAGCAGAAACATCTGACATCTAATTCCAGTCCTCTGCTGAATGCAACAGGACATTGTCTAAATTCTTTGGGCATTCTGTTTCTCAGCTAACATACTATGTAAGGTGGCTATAATAGCAACATCATGGTGATATTTGGGGGCTTGGTTCACGCTAGCTGGTGAAGTTTATTCAAACTGTAAATTGTATAACTGCAGCCATTACCACACACAAATGGTCTTAATAGTCTTCTCTGAAATACTTTTATTTTCTTCGCTTTGGCATTCTGATACAACACTGCCAAACTGAATCTGAGGTTTATATTTATGAAGCCTGTAATCATTCCATGGAGTTCAAGAAATCTGGCAGTGATCTGGAAAACTTAGGAGGTAATAAAAGGTTACTAGCAGGAATGCAGAACTGCCTTGTATGGTAGTGGAGGGTAGAACCAGTACATATTTTGACAATACAGTGCAGCTCTTGTCTTTGGGGTGGACCTTGACTGTGTAGCTCTGCCTGCATCTGAAATACATGGCAGTGTAAACATTCTTCTAATAACACAGAAGTTCTCTTAAACATTTGTAAATAGTTCAGCAATTTTGAGAAAGGGGGTGGAGCCTGGAGATGGCTAAAGAAAGAAGCATTATTCTCATGCTTGTTGAACTCACTGTCTCAAGCCCAGCTCTGCTCTTAATGTAAACCGCTGCCACTTGCCTTCAGGCGCAGTTTACAACGTGCATCTGACCAGAGTTGGAAAGCACACACTGTTCCAGAGCAGAACAGGGCTGTGCTGCATCCAGATCTGACCCAAATTTGATACCCCAAACAGAGGATTTGTTCCTACTTAGCAAGAAAAGGTGCAATATCAGCTATACTGTGAGCAGTTTGAAGGAAATACTGGGGTTTTCACTGTAAACTACTTACAGTGGAAGATGTAGAGGAAAAAACAAAATTGTAGTATCAAATTCAGTAACATTTTTGCTAGCTTTGATTATTTCAGAAAAGCAATTTTGTAATATAAAATGTGAAGTCTACAGAGCATAAGAAATTCTGGATTTCAAGCAAGCTTATGTTAGCTAATCATTCATTAATTAATTAATTAGTTTCATTAGAATTAGAACTCCTGAAGTATCATTTGGGGGCTGGCTTTTCTTCCTTTCACTGCTAACAATTTATAGAAAGCCATTACCTTTTTTAATCCTGTGGTCTCATTTTTTTTAATTAAAATGATAGCACTAATGTTTCTGGAATCTTATGGAGTCAATTAATAATTTAAAATGTGAACGTGGAAGGTGGCAAATGTTCCACTCCCGGTAATTGCCTGTGTTCTCCACATTCCAGTTTACCAAACTCAGGTTAGAGGTTTTCTTGACCAATATTACCTGGTTATTACACACAGGCTGTGAAGCTCTCATTGTATCCTGCCTCTCAGTTCCCATGCTCTGAATCTCGGCTCAAGGTGCAATTTCTTGTATTTCAGAAATATACCCTGAGTCTGTTACTGCAGGCAACTTGCTACTTAGTTCAGCCAGTTGAACTTGTACACTGAGTTATTTCTAGATATTTATTTACTTACCATAAGACGGCATTTTAAATAAATAAAAAATAAATAATTAAAAAAAAATCCAAAACCATCCTTTAATCCAAAATAATCCAAAATGGTCTCATGCTTGATTCTAAATATTGTTTGCTATGACAGCACTGTTACTGCTAATCATTCAGAGAACATCTGTGGGGTGGGAGATCGCGTTAGTGCGGGAAAAGGTTGTACCTGCAAGTTCTTCATCTTTCAAATGAATAAGAACAGGTTCCCACTGACAGAAGTCTGTGCAAAGGGAATAGGATGTGGAATTTAAGACTCCCATCTCAAAGGAGCCTGCCAGCGTTCATCATATGTTGTGGTACACGGGTCTCAGTCCCATTAGCGGGGTGATAGGAAGAGAGCTCTGCAGGAAAGGTCCCCTAGAGACTCCTGCAACAGGACAGGAATTAGAAGCCTCAGAGGAATGTCAAGGCCCCACCCCATTAGCTACCACATATCCTTCACTTCATGTTCGTAGGGGTGGGACTGTCATCCATAAAAGAAGCAACAGGAGATCTGATTAATCTAATTTAGCAAATTATTTTCACAGGATTCTCCACTTCGCATAAAGTGGACAAGAAATGTGAAGGTATATTTTTTGTTTAAGCTCTTTTATGCCAAGCCAATGCCATCACCTCTGCTATTGCTAATACTGACTCTACAAGAAAACTGTCAGAAGGGGAGACAGAAATGAGACCTGGCCAGTTGCACACATGTACCAGTCTGCAGCCAATTTAGCTGCCTCACAATTCTCAGGTCTAGGAGGGACTTCTTACTTCAGGGTTTAAATCAGAACATGTCATGGGGGAAGAATTTGCTCCACTAAGGACAAAAGGCAAAAAATCCCATTGTCCAGAACATCTGCATGCAGCTCAGCTGACAGTTTCTCTTGACAGTTTCTCTTTCTAAAACAAAGCTTGCTAGGTGCTCTTACTATCAGGATTGTGCAGCAGCTTACTTAGACATTGAGGCTGTATGCACTGTACAGCTGAAAAAGTAACATGAGACCAATTGGAGATAAATGATGATGATGCAAAGTCTGGTGAATAATAGTAGAAAACTGTTTTGGGAAGAAATCAAAAGTGGTTTCCTTTGGAAAATGTTGCTTTTGGGTCCCCAAAATGAACTGTCTCTTAGTCCGCCAGACTGCATTAGGTGCTGACTTAGACGGAGGTGTTAGAAGATGGCCAAAACAGAGCAAGGACAAAACTGTTGGCTGAACAGACAAAACAGTGTGGATGATGAGGAGGCAAGTGCTTTACTTCTGACTCTGGTCTTTTTTATTTATTAGCCTAGACATGACCTGAGATTAGATTGACTTTATAGCCCCTCAGCAATGTCAGCACAATCAGATACAGACGATGGGCTAGTGAAGAGGAAATCTCTGAACTTTTCTGCAAATTTCTGAGGTTATACTTTATATCATCTGTTCTGATATGTAGGCACAGAAGCAAACATCTGAAGATCTGCATGTTACTCTGATTCAAAGGCTCAGATTTATGTGATGCTGGAGTCTGATGACTCTGGCATCACAAGGGATGCGAAAATCCAAACAAATGAATTCCAGTTTTGATACTGGACTGTAACCCTCCCACCACAGCAAGAACTTCTTTCTCTCTTGTGTGTCATCCTGTGCACCTCTGCAAGGACAGAGCTGTATACAGGCTCATTAAGAACAGTATATCACAAACAGGCCATCTTTGATATTGCCTTTATTATATTTTTGCTACTAGTGCCATACCTGAAATGGTGGAAGGGTCCTGCAGATAACTGCAGTAAGTCTCCCTTGTTCCCACTCTTTCATTCAGAATAATGGAGGTGGCTTTTTGTTAGACATCTGTTTGATTTCAGAGCTCTGCTATCAACACTGGAGTGGTCTGTAACACTGGCAAGTCTGAGAGCAGAAATACTGACATCCACATTTTACTTTAATAAGCATGTCAGGATAAGGTCTCTTCTTTAAGCTAATAAACAATGCTTCACATCAACAAATAGATCAAGGGGATAATTTCCCTTCTTCTTTGTGTAGGGAAGTGATACAAGTGTAGAAATTGGTCCATCCCACATAAAATTTCTTTTTTGCCAGTGCAATTCTCTAGCACGCTGACCAGGCAACATCCACCAACTTTAGCAGATATTTCACTTCTCACCATGGTTGGGAGAGTAAAGATATAGGCCACTATCTTAGACAAGACTTTTCTCAGAATGAAGCTATTTGCAGTGGAGCCTCACAAGAAATATGAGTCATCTTGGGTAAGTAGCACTGCCAAACACCTATTGTGGCAACTGGAGTCAGAGAAGCAAATGCAAAGTCTTGTTTTGTATAACCTGTAAATAAGTCTGTATGTAATAGTCTTCAAAATCTGAAATGCTTTGTTGCCTTTGTTTTGACTAGATTTGTAATAAGTCAAGCAGTATAATGGAAGTCAGAGTAGAGCTGCTTAAGCCAATCCTCTTCTTGGCCTAAAACAACAGTAATGTAGGAGAGAGAAGTATTTCACTCTTTCAGGTCATTCTGGAAAATAAACTGGGTGGCTAAATGAGTCAAAATCTATTTTTTCTGGAAATTTGTCATAAATTCAATATGTTTATTTTGGCAGTATGATAATGTGCTCTACTCACCACATTCAAAGTCAAGACACAACATTGTTAAGTTGCTTCTATTTTATCTTTGTGATTTGTACACAAATAGAGTTTAGCCTCTCAAAACACAACACAGTTTTTGCAGTCCACTTATCTAGATTGCTGTGAAATAGTACTGTAAAATATCATAAATACTGTGTGAAAAACACTTTAGTGCTGCTTAGACACAAGACTTCAGTGAAAGCACGATTTGCTTGCCAATTTACAGGGGAGTTAAATGGACTCAGAAAGGTGCTCTGTGTTCTTTCAAGATCTTATTTTTCCATGTGTCCTTTATACCTTGCCAGGAAACAACCAGGCACCAATGTTGCAATTAAATAGCAAAATGAGTAACACTGGAGATTATGGGCAGCTAACTCTGATGTTCCCACTGGCCCTCCGAGCATCTCTTTCTGTGGACTGTAAAGGAAACCTGGTTCCTAAACTCGTATGTCCTGAATTGCACCTACGGTAGATGCCCAAAGTAAGCTTAGTAGATCATAAAGTAAATTTAATAATTGTATGTGAAATCCATTCCCACTTCGGTGTCTGTTCTCTAAACATTCCTGCATTTTTAAGAAGATCCCTAATGAAAACAACTTTTAGATGCTCAGTATTCAGCCAGATGAGAAATGTGCAAGGTCTTTTTTTACACCTTCACTTCCGTCTAGTAAAATCAGCAGCATGGACAAGTGATAAACAAATCCTTTCAATTCTGGCCTTCGCATTTTGAAGCTGTAGCTGCACATTAGAGCAATGATATCAATAGGAATTTCAAGTGCTAAACACCATTAAAGATACAGTGTTTGATCCTGCAAATTAATGAGCACTCTGAACATGCTCCAACAAAACACTTAGAAAGATTTATGGCTCTTGTCATACATTATTATACTTGTCTTAATAACAAGTATAAGCTTGCTATTAAATACTTTGCTGTATTGTGTGGAAATAGATAATGGCATGATAAGGTTCACATCAACTAATTTTAGCCATTTAAAAGTAAGGTGTCAAACTGAAGCTAATTTTCAAAGCTCAGACTGTTATTAATGAGAGGACGTAAGCACCCTCAGAGGATGATTCTATTTAGACATTTATTTCTGAATGGGCTGAACTATACCCACATCTTCCTCTCCTTCTCACTCTCTCTTCATGGTAGCTCTCTAGCTGAGACTAGACACCTGACTTTCAGAGTCGAAGTAATTCAGGCTATTTGTCTATTCATTTCTGCAGAATTTCTACTGACTTCACATTTAATCCACATAATTAATACATTGAACCTTATCAGCTCAAAATGCTGATATAATTTAAATATAAAGTTAAAGCCTGCATCTCTCTGTTATTACATGTAAGTAGAAAGAGAAAATAAATGCTATCAGCCTCTTAAACCACAGAATCACAGATTTATCTAGATTGGAAAAGACATTGAAGATCATCCAGACCAACCATCAACCCAACATTGACAGTTCCCAACTACACCAGATCCCTCAGCACTAAGTCGACCTGACTCTTAAACACCTCCAGGGATGGGGACTCCACCACCTCCCTGGGCAGCCCATTCCAACGCCTAACAACCCGTTCTGTAAAGAAATGCTTCCTAATATCCAGTCTGAACCTTCCCTGGCGCAACTTGAGGCCATTCCTTCTTGTCCTATCACTTGTTACTTGGTTAAAGAGACTCATCCCCAGCTCTCTGCACCCTCCTTTCAGGTAGCTGTAGAGGGCGATGAGGTCTCCCCTCAGCCTCCTCTTCTCCAGACTAAACACCCCCAGTTCCCTCAGCCGCTCCCCGTACGACCTGTGCTCCAGACCCTGCACCAGCTCCGTTGCCCTTCTCTGGACACGCTCGAGTCATTCAATGTCCTTTTTGTAGTGAGGGGCCCAAAACTGAACACAGGAATCGAGGGGCGGCCTCACCAGTGCCGAGTACAGGGGTCAGATCCCTTCCCTGTCCCTGCTGGCCACGCTATGGCTGACACAAGCCAGGATGCCATTGGCCTTCTTGGCCACCTGGGCACACTGCTGGCTCCTGTTCAGGCGGCTGTCAATCAACACCCCCAGGTCCCTCTCTGACTGGCAGCTCTCCAGCCACTCCTCCCCAAGCCTGTAGCGCTGCTGGGGGTTGTTGTGGCCCAAGGGCAGCCCCCGGCATTTGGCCTTATAGAAACTCCCCCAGTTGGCCTCAGCCCATGGCTCCAGCCTGTCCAGGTCTCTCTGCAGAGCCTCCCTACCCTCGAGCAGATCAACACTCCCACCCAACTGGGTGTCAGCTCCAAACTGACTGAGGGTGCACTCGATCCCCTTGTCTAGATCATCAGTAAAGGTGTTAAACAGGAGTGGCCCCAACACCGAGCCCTGGGGGACACCACTCGTGACCGGCCGCCAACTGGATTTAACTCGGTTCACCACAACTCTTTGGGCCCGGCCACCCAGACAGTTTTTTACCCAGCAAAGCGTGTGCCTATCCAAGCCACAAGCAGCCAGTTTTGCAGAAAGAAAATAATCCTCTTCTTTTTTTTTTTTTTTATTTTTTCAATATTACATAAGGGCTGAAATCACTTGGCCACCAAATTGTCAGAGAGGAATAATTTCTTTTCTTCCTATCTATTACTGAATCTGCAGGTTGCTGTCACCCACAGTGATAAAAATGAAGGTATATTTATACCTAGTTCTCTGATGGAAAGAATTCAGGCAGGGAGAGGTAGCTGCATGTTAGGAATGGAGCTCTTATCTAGATGTGGACTCTCAGATAAAAATGAATTAATAACTTGTTGAGATAGAAAAGCACAGCACTTCAGTTCTTACATATTAAAGTGTTTTTGCTAACTGAAGCTTCTCAAAATGGTAGTCACCCAGCATTGTGGAAAACTGTGTTTGACGTTTGCCAAAGACCTCCTTGTGTGGTCCTGAGATACTCTGAATGCTAATAAAAATATTTTAAAAAATGATAATATCTAACATCTTTTTCTCTGGAAGTACACTTGGTACTGGAAGGAAGACACAGAAAGCTTAAGCATAAGAAACTAGCATGAGTAAAATATAGAAGATGTAAAATTTTGCCTGGTATATGACTATATTTTAATTTCTATGTAGTATCAATAAAATAAAACTTTTATCACAACCTTGGCACTATATATTTTTGAATGTGTTGAAGTACTGGATAAGGCACATTGATGATATGTTCCCACAAGCACAAGTTAGCACATCTTAATTGCCTGTCAGTCAAATCGCAGTGACTTGTGCACATGGCCCTAGCCCATTACAAGCGCACAGCCAGACAAGCAGCTTGACCAATCTTCATGGGACACTTTTTATAAATCCATTTTACTTCACATTTCCAACAGGCTAGGTGTGTGCTTGGAACAGTCAGTCACTACCAGTTACCTGCAAGCCAATGACATCTCAAGGTCAAGAAGACAAATAAAGTTAGAAATGGGAACCTGAAGAACTACTGACTCTCACCAGTGGATCTTGCGGGGGAAAAAAAAAAAAAAGGTAAGATTTTCCAATTTACTACACTTCCCTTTTTTAGCTGGCAAATAATTATATTACAGTGTAAGTTTGAGCAACAGTTTGATTAAATTGTGTGAATCCACAAGTCAGTTTGCTAAAGACATAATTCACACATTGTTAGTTAGTAGAAGATTATCTCCTATCTGAGTAAAAACGATTCAGGAAAGCAATAGTTTTGCATCCTCCAGCTTTTTTTTAATCATAGACTTCCCTCTGTTGAATCAATACTGAAAACTGAAGCGCCACCTAACTTTTCTTTTCTGTGTTTTCCCTAAACATGGCAATATTTAAAATAGAGTTTTCATTTGTCATAATAGGGTGATGATTCTTTTGACAGATTTAGACTATATGTCTACAAATCTTTAATATTCAAACATATTTCTTCTTAATATATTCACACACTGTGGTTTATTTTGCTTCCAAACTATTTACATCAGCTTCAGGTCTTTCCTTCAATCACACAGAAATGTATTTGTCTGAAATAAATCTACTGGTGTGCCTTTATTTTCAAGAATGCATTTGTCATCTGATAATGTAGGTATCTGATTTGAGCTTACATGGATACTTAACATTTTTTCCTTTAAGATCCTTTGTAGATTTTAATTTATTCCTGGATATCCATTTAAATTTAATTTTCTCATTAGGAAGAAGTGACAAAACTGAAGTATACCCATCAAAATAACATACTGTACTAATTATATAAGGTAATGCACTGTCCTGAAGTGTGGTTAGCTTGTATGGACCCAGAGAGGTCACTGGGGTTCCTTGTGAATGCAGGAGCTGGTGTGATATGTAGGGCTGGGACATATGTATCTGTTTGCTTTACCTAGGCAATGGATTTAAAATGTTCCTGGGAGGGCTTTCAGGCTCTACCCAGATGAATGTGTTTCATCCTGAAGATGGATAATACTGCTAACACACAGATGTTGTTTATTTGTACAAACTCGTTTCTTAGATTTTAGAACTATCAAGGGTATACGGAGGAAAAAAGACTTTCCAGTGTGGTGCAGTCTACCCTTGTTAATGAAGGATTTGACCCCTTCCATAAACTGCAATCCCAACAAATGATTCACAGATAGTCTAAAGTGGCTAGAACCATGCAGCATTGCCTTATTTGTAGGGCCAAGAGATTCTTGGGAAAAGGCATCTCTGGAAACTACTTGGTAGCCACAAAAACCACATAGCATCTAAGAGAATTTCCACCAGCTGGTGGGCTAGATCTTAAGCTGCTGTCAATAAGTGTCCCTCATAACATTATAGCCTTGGGACCGTTGTTGTAGGTCACATCACAAACCTGTTTAGACCAACATCTTGTCTCCAGTAGTGACCACAAGTCAAAGTCTAAGGAAGAGTGTGAGAACAAAGAAAACAGAAGATATTTCACTGAAATGTATTCTCACCCTTGAGACATTTTCATATAAAACTAAACTAATTTTCCTGAGATCAATACAGATGAGTTGTTGGTTCAGTTTTGGGGTTTTATTTGGTAATATTTACTGATTTCTTACCCATGGGCTTGTCCACTTCCCCCATAATGCTGTATAAACTTTTAGCATTCACGGTATCCTCTGTCAAGCAGTTCCCAAGCTGAAATATTTTGTGAAGAACAATAATGGTGCTCTTTCTTGTTTCACAACTACCTCCCTTAACCTAGAGACAAGAATAGGTACAGCCATGGCAGTTCATTGAGGTTTTTCATAGTAATGCTCATTGAGAAACTACTAAGCTTTGCAGCTGATTCAGCTTTTGCACTGGCGAGTGCTGCTTCATTTATACCTGATGCCACTTGTCTCCCTTCTTGAGGAGCAGCCAGGGTCAATTCCCAGCTCTCCTGCAGGCTGCCTTTGTGCTCTCTTGGGCACTGACCTTATCTTCATAGCCAAGTGTTTCCATGTCCTTAACAATAGTTTACTTCCCCCACCCTTTGCTTATCTTGTATATGTAGACAGAATGATTTGTCTGGCAGAGGGTCTGTTTTTTACTTAGTATTGGTAGTCCCCCAAATCCAGAGCAAGCACAAATAAAATTAGAGATTGACTTTAAAATTGTGACACTTAAGAAATTAAAAATTTAAAAATAATCTGTCTTCTTTCTATTCTGTGTCTGGTTTTGAACTCTTAAGGTTTTCCCCCACAATTATGTGAATTAGAATTATTTTTTTTATTAAGCAATTGTTGAGATTCTCACATAGCACAAGAAGAAGGGAAAAAAGGCTTGAAGAACATTAAAAATAGAGAGGCATTTAAAAAATCATGAATATTACTAGCTTCTATTACTGTATCTTTACACAGTGCCTAGCACAACAGACAACTAATATGTATTATTTTTACTCTCATATTGTTGACAGCTGTTGGTCTCAGAAGTATTATGATTCTGAGGAAAAAAAAAGTGGAAGAAAAAATCATACCTGTGTGTCTTGAAAGTCTAGTTGTATTCATGATCATTTTACTTGCAAGAGGTTCTCATAGCTTCACTATGAAACTCAGGAACATTTGCTTTGAGAGTATTTCAGCTGAAGCCATACTAAAATTGTGATCACAGTGGTGTGTCACAGTATTATCAGGGTCAGAGTAAAGAATTTGGGAATGTACTTCAAGATAAGCTCTTCTTTAGGTATTCTTTTCAGTCAAAATCTCTATAGCTTTGAGCATGAATTAGGGTCTGTTCAGAGACCCACTGGCTTCAAAAGAAATTGAATCAATCTTTCAGGTCAAATTTCACATCTGAATTCAGATCAACAGACATGGTTTCCATCACTTGATCTTTTCCTTAACAGATAAAAATAGAGGCATGAAAGAGCTCTCAGGATTTCACTACCTCACCCTCCACTGAAACCATTCCCCACGGATGATTGTTTATCCTGTCCTTATAGATCGCAATGAAGAATAACCTGCAGTATCCCTTGATCATCTGATATAACTCATTGACCATACACTGCTAAGCAAAGCAGACTATTTGCTGGAAAACATTGTCAGTTTGGTAATTTGATCTTAGTAACATCTGCTTAATAAAGAAAATTTTTCATAGGAGCTTTTGTTGTAATGCCTTCATCCCCTCTAAACTGATTAGCCAGTCATGCTTTATTTATACCCGACAAAGATTTTTCCCCATATCAAAGTTGAAGCCTTTTAATATCCTAGAAAGTGTTGACTTAAAAGAAGCATCAATTACTCTTCAATGTACCTTTTCAAGTATGTAGCTTGATGAACCAGAATTTTTTAAATTTTTCTTCTAAACATTACTCTTCCTCAACTGAGGCTCTTAGTAAAATGGCACATTTATGACCTTCACAGTGTAGCAGCACAGAAATGCAGTGAAGAGGACAAGAAGCCTTCCCCTCACGAGTGCAGTGTTCAGAGTCCCCACACCACAACCAGAGAGGCCTCTTTTTTGCTTCACTATTGGTGATGTTTCATTCCATATAGTTCAATCTAGCTTAGCTTCATTGAGCACCCAAGTGTTTCACTGCATTTGAAACTTTTCACTAGCTAAACACAGAAGGGAAAATGTTCAAAAACTATGCAACAAATGGAGCTGTAGAGATTGATAGTGATTGTTGGTATTCCCTGAATATTGAAGATCATTTACAGGTCTCAGCAAAATGCTTGCAGAGTGCCAGGACCAAGGAGTGAATTAGTGTGCTTCGTGCTGCTGAAGCCATTTTCTTTAAACAAAATACAAAGTTTAGGAACTACATAAAAATCCAGATGGTATTTTCTCCTATCTCCTTTCTGGATAAGAAGCAGTAACCAGTTAATTATTTCTGGTTAGTTATTCTTAGCTTTTTATAATTTCTTTCAGCTTTACTGTCATTGAGCAATCTCTATAAGTACTTTAGATCTGTTACCCAGATTGCTGTCCTTGAGCTGCTTACCACAGTCCCTGCCTGCCATCTGATTTTTTTCTTTCCTGTAATTTGCATGAGATATGTCTGTAATCTGGCAGGATATACTCTGTCCAGTAGCCAGGCATGTTGCAAAACACTCTAATTATTTTTGCCTAGTTTAGCAAAATTATTCAAGAAACTTTCAGTGCTTTACATGTTTAATGGTTATCTAGGTATCTTCTGGAAGGGAGTAATTTTTCCCGGCTGATTATAAAGAGTACATGTTCTACTTTATTTTTAATAAAATTACTGTTTCTGCCCATGTAAAATAATTCTTTAGACCAACTGGAATAATAATGTTACATGCAGCTACAGTCCAAGCAGCCAGCCAACCAGAGTATGATCCTTTATCATAGTTTTGCATTGTTCTGCTAACTGCGTGATGCCAAAAAATAATAATAATAAAGAGAAATCCTTTGTTCCCTTTCACTAACCTAGAAGGTCACAAAACAGACAGTTCCTTCTTGATTACACTAAATAAATAAAAGTCTGATTCACAGAGGGGAAACAATCATCTGCCAACTGCCAAACCCTATAAAGGGTAAATCTGCTTTGACTTTGTGAGCCAGATTGATGAGTCACCGAGGCTATGACTAATACCAGCAAGAATTAAAATGTACCCAATAATATAACCTCCCTTTGTACTACAGAAGGGTTACTCAACAGCAGACCCTGCTCCAACAGGTGCTGCTGGGGAGCAGGGACACCCCAGTATCTGCTCTCCAGAACCACTGGCCCTCTCTATCACAGCTACTGACATACATTTACTGTATTCACAGACATAAACTCAGTGTAGGAGTTGAATAATTAGGTTCTTTATTTGGGAAATTAGCCACTATAGAAATAAACACCCCACTCTCCTCCCTCCCCTCTGCTCTGGGTGAGCTGCCTTCAGAACATGCTGTAACCAGAGGTTCCTCCCAGAGCCCTGGTGCTCTGCACTTGGAGGCTTTTCAACAGGAAAACCTGAGGAGGCTCGTTCAGATAAAGCCAGGGGGTGAGGTAAAAGATTTGGGTTTGGATTTGGGACTCCCTGGCAAATGCACTCCAAGAGGCTCATGAAAGCTGCATGAAATTAAATGGTCATTTAGTATTTTGAAAATTATGTAAGAAAAATGTGTTACAACTGGGGAAAAAAAAAAAAAAAAAAAAGGTTGTTCATTAATTTTCTTTCTTTAAATGGGTGAATTTGCCAGTCCATTGCAGTCACTGACAAAATTCCTGGTGTTAACTGGGCAAGGATTTCAGTAAATGTACTCATACCCCAACTGCATATTTTACCTCATCAAAACTGTCTAACGCTCTAAGACTTTTTTTTTTTTTTTTTTTTATTAAGTACAGCTCTTACCACCAAGACACATCACAAGCCAACAGAATTGTCTTCAGAGAGATAAGGAAGATCCTTGTCATCCCTTAATTCATCAATGCTCTGTTTAATTCCCAGAATTAACTCTCCTGAATGATTAGCCATGCATGCTTAGGGTCCCACACAGAGGGAGAGTCATCTGAAATGAATTAAAATGAAATGATGGAAAAATAACAGTTGCCTATGGATGAAAGTAGTTGTCAATCCATGGATAAGCATCTATGTTGTCAGCCGGGCAGGTACCTTGCTGCATTTGGGACCCTCTGCAACAAAACCTAGACCCTAAATTTGGGGTTTATTTATTAAACATAAAAACATAAATATAAAAACTAAAACATCACCATAGATTAGATTAATTCTCCAGCAACCTGATTAAAAATAATTTTGATCAGGATTTCCCAGTCAGAAAAAGGGAGAAAGAGAACAACACTGTACTCAAACACTTAATCATGAATAGGGAAGAATGTAAATACCTGCAGGCCTTTTTAGGCCCTACATGGGTCTCAAAAGAAAAACAGCTTCAACATCCTTCAGACTGAAACAGCTGCAATTGCTACTTAAAACTGGTTAGATGCTATGTTCTCTACTACACTGTAACTGAATGCTCTAACCTTTGGAGAGTAAAGCTACCATTGTTGAGCTGGAAAATAGTATCCTCTTTTTTTTTTACTGAATTTTATTTGGTCTTATTTAAATTGCTATAAATTATTTGTTTTTCTGATCAAGCAAACTACTTACTTTGATTCAAATATTTTAAATTCATTTTATTTTTAGTACCATTTTAAAAATGAATATGTTAAGGATATAAGGTTCTTTTCATTAAGTTTTGTAACTGAGCCTTTGAAGAAATAAAAATTATTTGCACAGCTCCATACATTTTCTAAGTGTGGCACTTGAGTAATTTTCATAGAGAACGTAGAAAATCCATATTAAAACTACTTTATATTTTTTAATGTTTTGATCTGTAGTGGAATACAAAACCACAAGATTACAAAGGAGGTCATTCCACCTTTTTTTAGTAGAATTGCAGCCTTTCACATTCAATTATTGTTGCAACAATGACAATTGTGTATGTAATGCAATATAAAGAAATATGCAGAGAAGCACAGTAACATATTTGGCCTATACGGTCAAGAAAAGATAGAGGAAGTTCAGATACCAAAACCACCTGTCTTCCCAGCATTAGTTTGGATATAAATACCTGCTTATTTCTCCTGGTGATTCCATCAGAACAAATTAGTGTATGTCCCTTGGGAGAGCAGGGTTATAAGCTGCAGTCGTATTACTGTCTATGAAACCTCTGAATAATACATGTAATTTGTGACTCATGCCAAGAATCCCAATTCAGTGTGTCTGTCAGCAGTACTAAATGTTCTAATTTTTTTAATAAATTAATGAAATGCTAATAATCAATCATAAAACTTATAAAAGCACAAAAGAATACATATATATATATATATATATATAAACCTGTACAAATTGGGGAGGGAAGTCAGTGAACTTGGACTCAGCCTCTGTTTGAAACTCCTAACCTGACCTTGAGTAAGTAGCTAATTTTTCTGTACATCAGTTTTCCAGTTACAATAATCTCATAATAATTTTCTACCTTGGAGAAGTGTTTTGATGACAGATAATTATTTGATAGGTTTACATATACATACATTGGTGAAGGGAACCATAAAAATAAGTAGGTGGATAAAAGTGATTCACTGGCTGAAATAAAATGATGCTAGTTAATTCATGTCAAATTTTATCTTCTTGGCTGTATATAGAGACCTACAGTATGGGAAATAAATTATGATTTCACTGCTGAGTTGCTGACCTGAAGAGAAATAACTGAAACCTTCTTCTGTTTTCCATTATTTTCTTCTTTTTTCTACATCTCAACATACTGGACTCAATTTTTTCCATGTCTCTTTGGAAATTTCAAAATTTTTTCTACCTCATCTCCCACTCCCAAACAAAATGTCTAGGCACAAGTGTGAGCTTGGGCTGCTCAGGAGAGCTTGTTGACAGAGCAGGCTGGAGCATGACAAGGCTGTGAGCCTTTGAAGGAGTGGAGCTGTGCACAAAACTCAATCAGTGGAAACGGCTCCGGGAGAGATAGAGAGACCCAGGGCCTGACATAAGGATATGTTTGCAGAGTCAAGATGACATACACATAGAGGAATCTGTCTTGAACTTAGAAAATTCCTAAGAGTATAAACAGACAGAACCCAAAATGCCAGTAATAGAGAAGGTTGTGTCCAGTCTTACAACTTTATGTGAATGGTGACATACTTTCATGTTATCTAGAGTGAGGAATAAAGTATAGGTTTTAGAAATTTTTAGGCTACTATTTGTTTCAGTTATCATAAGCCTCTTCAGTGGTAAACCTCTATCATAAGAGGTGCACTGTAAACCCAGATAACACACAAAGCTGGAGGGCTTCAATCTGTATGCATGAATTTGGTACCTAATTACTACTGAGTTTCTGTGGTTGAGAGGCCCCCATTTTCCACCAGGAAGGAATCAGAAAGCAATGCATGCAACCAGTGTCTAAATGAAAAGGGCAAGAGATCACTGTGGATCAAGGGTGTGGATGAAGAGTGAGCTCAGTTTATGAGGCCTAAAGACAAGCAGCCTAAGGGTTACTACAGGCAGGCTAATCGTTTCTGTCCCTCAAGCTTAAGAAGGTTACTGCAACAGATATAAAAACAAAACAAAAAAACCCCAAACCCCACCAAACACTATAACTCAGCCTAACAAAAAATTATCCAGAATACAGTCTTCTTTCTGCAGAACTCTAAATTTTCTCTCTGTGTATGAGATGTAGCAAGGCCCCAGAAACCTTAATAAAGCAGATTGATCAGAGAGGAGAGTTTGGAGTAACATTCACAATAGAATTGGTAACAGTATAAACGCTATGCTAACAGTGAAATGATTGCTTGATGGTGCATGGTTTTCTCCAAGCCAAGAGAGGTTGTAAAGGTTACAAGCTTTTATGTTCTTCAAGCTTTGTGCAGTACTGGTGAAGAGACTTTGAGAACTACCTTCAAGACATGCTCTTTGAGAGAGGGCAAGGTGCAAGGAGGCAGCAACAGTACTGCTATTGTGGATATAACAGCCTAAGTCGATGAGCAAAGTGCTGTGTTAGTGTTGTGTGATTATCTCCCATGAAGTTCCTAGCTCTCCCTAGATTCTGGCCTCACTTAGGAGAAGGATAAAGCCAGCATAAAGCATAGAAGTTTCTTACTCTTGGCACTTTCCTTTCTCACTTGCTTTTGAGCAGTATGTCAAGATAAACTGGTTCTTTTGGGATGGTTGGCAAATGAAAATAGGACAGAAAGGGAAAAATACAGCATAGCATGTCAGATTCCTGGCTTGAGCAAATGAAATGCAAACAGGGTAATGTTAGCTTTCCTGATGCTCTAGATCACAAAAATGTGAAATTGCAATGGAATTGAAAAGAAAGACAACAAAATAAAGAGTTGTCACATTTTAGCTGCAGGCTTAAGCAGGAAGGAAAAGCCGTATGTCCTTAAGGTGTTCTTCAAAAACTTAACTGCCAAGAATGTTTTATTAGAAAAGCCGTTTTTTTACAAATGTAATGAAGAACCTAAAGATCAGCATGATGCCAAACGGAATCAGACTATGGATTTATGCAACCATTATATGTGACTAATTTTTTTGTACCATAACAGTAGTGGGATAAGAGTTGAAGTATGATACATTTGGAGAAAGAATAGAGCTGTAGATATGAGTGAAGCCCCCGAAAAGAAATACGAAGAATTCATTATGTGTGAGAAAACAGGAAAACAGGAAACTTATCTCGGGGGTTTTATTTGAAAGGACACTACCAAAGACCTAATGCTGAAAAATCAAGGGAGAGAACTGACCACACCAAACAAAAGCAGCAGAGGTTTATACATTGAAATTTCTAAATAAATCAAACACTCTTGTAGTGTATAGCAGGAAAAAAGAATGATTAATAAGGTTCAGATTAGGGCCTGGCACAAGGAGAAGACAGTGACACAGGAAAAAAAAAGGAAATCGTAAAGCAAATAGAAGGAGTAGCAACAACAGATACGAAGTACTACCAATTTGTCTTGAGCAATGTGTAAGAGAAGAGAAAGTGCAGCTGATTAAAGTCAACTGAATAATATGATGACAATGGGAATTACTAATAGAATAAGAAAGTGTTATGTATTGCTGTTGTTATTGCTATTTATTATTGGGCTGACTCCCATCAAGTGATTTTTCTACTTGATATTACTTGTTAACAGCAAAAGGAGGATTAGGGAAAATCTCCCTCCTTTACTGGATGCAGAGGGAAACATGGTAACAAAGGATGAGGAAAAGGCTGAGGTGCTCAACGCCTACTTTGCCTCAGTTTTTAGCAGTGGAACTGGCTGTTCCCTGAACACCCAGCCTCATGAGCTGGGAGATGGGGAGGGGAAGCAGATTGAGGTCAGCACAGTTGAAGAGGAGGTGGTCAGAGACCTGCTGCACCACCTGGATGCACACAGGTCTGTGGGACCGGATGGGTTACACCCAAGGGTGCTGAAAGAGTTGGCAGATGTGCTCGCCAAGCCGCTGTCCATGATTTACCTAAAGTCAAGGCTAACTGGGGAGGTCTCATTGGACTGGAGGGTGGCAAATGTGACACCCATCTACAGGAGAGGCAGAAAGGAGGATCCAGGAAACTATAGACCTGTCAGTCTGACCTCGGTGCCAGGGAAGGTCATGGAGCAGGTCATCTCAAGTGCCATTATATGTCATATAATGGACAACCAGGGGATGAGGCCCAGCCAGCATGGGTTTATGAAAGGCAGGTCCTGCCTGACAAACCTGATCTCCTTCTATGACAGGATGACCTGCTTATTGGATGAAGGAATGGCTGTGGATGTTGTTTATCTTGACTTTAGTAAGGCTTTTGACACCATTTCCCACAGCATTCTCCTGGCAAAACTGAATGCTTGCAGCTTGGATAGGCACACGCTTTGCTGGGTGAAAAACTGTCTGGGTGGCTGGGCCCAAAGAGTTGTGGTGAACGGAGTTAAATCCAGTTGGTGGCCGGTCACGAGTGGTGTCCCCCAGGGCTGGGTTTTGGGGCCACTCCTGTTTAACATCTTTATTGATGATCTAGACGAGGGGATCGAGTGCCCCCTCAGTCAGTTTGGAGCTGACACCCAGTTGGGTGGGAGTGTTGATCTGCTCGAGGGTAGGGAGGCTCTGCAGAGAGACCTGGACAGGCTGGAGCCATGGGCTGAGCCCAACTGCAGGAGTTTCCATAAGGCCAAATGCCGGGGGCTGCCCTTGGGCCACAACAACCCCCAGCAGCGCTACAGGCTTGGGGAGGAGTGGCTGGAGAGCTGCCAGTCAGAGAGGGACCTGGGGGGGTTGATTGACAGCCAGCTGAACAGGAGCCAGCAGTGTGCCCAGGTGGCCAAGAAGGCCAATGGCATCCTGGCTTGTGTCAGCACTAGCGTGGCCAGCAGGGACAGGGAAGGGATCTGACCCCTGTACTCGGCACTGGTGAGGCCGCACCTCGATTCCTGTGTTCAGTTTTGGGCCCCTCACTACAAAAAGGACATTGAATGACTCGAGCGTGTCCAGAGAAGGGCAACGAAGCTGGTGCAGGGTCTGGAGCACAGGTCATACGGGGAGCGGCTGAGGGAACTGGGGGTGTTTAGTCTGGAGAAGAGGAGGCTGAGGGGAGACCTCATCGCCCTCTACAGCTCCCTGAAAGGAGGGTGCAGAGAGCTGGGGATGAGTCTCTTTAACCAAGTAACAAGTGATAGGACAAGAGGGAATGGCCTCAAATTGCACCAGGGAAGGTTTAGACTGGATATTAGGAAGCATTTCTTTACAGAACGGGTTGTTAGGTGTTGGAATGGGCTGCCCAGGGAGGTGGTGGAGTCCCCATCCCTGGAGGTGTTTAAGAGTAGGGTTGACTTAGCGCTGAAGGATATGGTGTAGTTGGGAACTGTCAATGTTGGGTTGATGGTTGGTCTGGATGATCTTCAACATCTTTTCCAACCTAGACCTATTCTGTGATATTGTTTTTCTGCAGATTTGATCCCTAATATAATTTTCAAATATATGTGTCCGCCTACAGATTATAACGGCATGGAAAAAAGAGCTGCTTTATTTATCCAACAATTTTTTTTTTATTATTATCTGGTAACATCAATCATATCCTGAGCATAATTCTGCTTTTCACTGTGAGAAGCACCTGTCAGAATGAAAACAAGCTCTCAACAAGTACAAATTACTGCTGAGGAAGGAAGCATTATTCCAAGCTTCCTCAGGGCACACATTGGTATCAAATGCTGGAGCCATGTATGTTCAAAAACCATGTCTATACAGTAGAAATAGCCAGGATCAGAGAGGCAGACAAATGATAGAAGTGTGACATGGAGGAAAAGGCCAGAAGAGGCTTCTTTTAGAGCAGCTGCTTACTGTAAAAAGGGAAATCTGGACCCTCTTGCTCCTTACTGACTTCAGGATAACAGGATTTTTCATGCATTCTTTGCAACCAAACCAGATTACGACTGGGAAGTACCTGACTTTCCAAAGGCAATAACCCAGTAAGATCTCTAAATACTTGTGTCAACTTTGGAGCAATATAATTCATTGGCCCAGATGCTGCATGTTCAATACATTGTATAAACACCTGAGAAGACCATCATGTACTTTATGCTCTGCAAGGTAAAGGAACATCTTTTGACTGCATAATGTGTTCAGTTTTAACAGCATCATGCCAGTCTTCAAGAATAATGTACAGTTTATAAATTCTGTTATGAGTGTTCTACCTCTGCCTGATATAAACCATGATCCTATACCAAAATCAGAAAAATAATCCAGAATTACTGATGAACAGGAATCATGCTTCAGTAATTTTGTTTTATTTCTGTAAGCTACTGGTATGTGTGTGTGAAACTGCTCCCAAAATAACTGAGGATGTGAGCCTGAAAAAAATTATGAATTTACCAGCTCTTCAACGTAAGGGGTAAAGACTTTTGTGTTTTAGCTGAAAAAGCCATGGGTTTATTTGCTGATGCTAAGAAAGATAAGATTCATACAGGCTTGTCTGAAAGTAAATGTTCTCTTTGCAGAGAAGAAAGACAAATCGCTGGAGATGGATTACATATGAAATGCCAGAGCCTTCATCCTGTTATGAAGAGAATTCTGAGGAATGAGCCTTATCACAACTTCTTCACAGAAATCCTGCCCAGCTGAAAAATGACATTGACAGTCTTTTTCACTCCTTGAAGAACTTTGCTCTTTATATGCTTTATTTCGATAACCTCTAAATGGGAATAAAACCATGGACAGACAGTCTGAGGCATACAGTTTTGTCCCCATCCCTGCATATTTTGTGGGGAAGAACAAAATGAGGTGCTGATCAAAAGGAGACAACGTGGACAGTGGAAGTAAATATTATCAGAAAGGGCATTGCAGCATGGGAATACCAGCAATAGTTTTTCTTCTTTCCCTTCACTCTCAAGTTATTATTTGATTTTTGACGGAGGGAGACTTTTCCTCAATCTCACCATATGTTTGCCCAAGTCAGTTAGCTCTGTTTTAGAACAACACAGACTCAAACCTTGACGAACAAGCATGCAAAAGGAAAGTGCAACAGCTGAGACTACAATGAAAACTTTTCTTTGAGGACAAGAAATAAATCAGGCCATCTGAGCTCAACTGCTTTGACATTTGTTGTAAAACTCAAGCCCAAGTGTTTTTCCTACTAGTCCAGCTGGCAGCCTTCACTAACCATTCCAACACCTTGACTCAGCTGGCAAGTGTGAGTCAGCAACCCAAAGAGCAGGAATGTGAGCTGCAGTGAGGAGCCGAGCACTTATCGCAGTACACTTGTAGCTGGGACTGAACTGAAACCAGGCAGAAAAGAAAAGCTGTTCACCTAACATCATCTTTTCATTTCATCTAATTTAAACATCCCTGTGGGAAAAGCTCAGTATGTGACCCAGCAGAATGCCTTAACCACAGCTCACTGGAGAAGCCCTATTTATGTAATAACTGAAAAATACACATAGATATTAGAAAAACCACCAGATTCCTTCATGCATATAATAAGAATGATGGTGGGAGTTATGTGGTTGGGGACCACAAGAAGAACTGGAAAAGGAAGAACGGTTCTGTTCTCCTAACCAGTGTATGTGTTATAAACCAGCAGCTGGCAGAGCCAGCCTTGGGATTTGCAAGGGCCTGAGCTGCTGGCAGTGGGACTGCATCATGAGCTGTCCCCTTCTGCTCTCTGGCCCGTGGTGGGATGATCACAAAGATAAGTCCTTTCAGCTCTAACTCAGCTGTCAGAAAGTGAGCTCAGAGCTGGTGACCTGCATTCCCTGCACTCATCTCTGACTGTGGTTATTTCTCAAACTGTGTATTAGTCAGATCAGATCCTCAGTGAGAACCAGCTGCTGCAGTTTCACTGCTGCCACTTGCACCAGCTCAGGATATAGCACTCATTTACAAGGTACCAGTACATCCAGGATTTTTAATTATCACCCCAGGAGTTTCAATAGAGTTATAAAAATACTAGGAGATGTTGGAAATTAATCTCAAAAGCCAGGTGTTAATTGATATTTTTTAGGGAGACATGAATTGTTTCTCCCCAGGTGCCATAGCATACTATGACCTCTATTAGATTGCAATATATGTTTGAATTATAGCATAGTTCATGGCAGAGAAAAACAATTTAAAGGAACAAGTCCCTAATTGCAGGTATCAGGAATTTTTTTAAGGGTTGAAACATTCTAGCAGTTAGTGATAGACATCCTATGTACTTTGGAAACTACTCAGTTTGATTTATTTTTATTCTTCCTTTCTCCACTGGTGCAGCTCCCACTGATTAATTCATTTTCATCTTCCCAACCTTCCTCAGCCCTATGCAGCAGTTCATTCTGTCAGCACTAATGTATGTTGTTAAACACATGTAATGCTACATCTCTTCTGTGAAAACAATCACAAGAAGAGACTATCATATTACTTTTCAATCTTTCTGAGTTGCTTTCATCTGGCAAAGAAATAGAATTACTTTCTCATATTATTTCCTTGCACTCTTAAAATATGTGGAATTTCAGGTGTTGATTTTCCCTGTGCTTTCTCCTCATTTTCCATTCCACCAACCCTCCCTATCGCATGAGAGTGAATGATTTCAGGATCTCGTTTTTGCATTCTGCACATCCTTAGTCTCTTCCCTGATGTATCTGAACCATAATGCAGTTGTGCTGCAAGCCTTGCATCAGTTTCCCGGGCAGGTTTCCCTGGAGCTTATACACAGCAGAGTATTTACAAGCAGCATTCCTCTCCCACTGGGTCATGGTCCATGAACATCTTTCATTTTCTGGTGCTTATGTCCTTGGCAGCTTTGTGTCCAAGCACTTTCTAAGCAGGAAAGCTTTGACCTGTTAGAAAGACATCTCATACATCTCATACTTACCTCAGTGCCATCATCACCTTCCTCAGTTCACCTTGAATAGGGGTACATGGCCCTGCTGGCTGAGACTTGGCTTAAATAGAATGAAGCTTCTTTAGTCCTCCCACATCTAGATTCCTCCCATAGTAAGTCACAGGCATCTCTGGAAAGTCCCTGAGGTCAGGCCCCTTCCTTCCCTACAGCATGGCTTATAGGGCTCTGGGCATCACCTCGGGTTTACATCAGTCCCTCCAGCTCAACATGATCAGGACAGAAGACCTGAACACCTCCTGACCGAGCCTTCCCTGAACATAGTGTGGCTGAGTATTACCAATATCTGAGCAAAGCGCTCAGGTCCTACTCCCAAACCACACTGCCGCTGCACCTCCCGCCCAAGTCCCACCTTGAGCATGCTGGATGGGGACAGGGAGGCCAAAGGGACTGCCTCTGGACTAAGCAGGGCTATAAATCCTGGTCACACCAGAGGAGACATTATGTTTCTACTTTTCTCCCAAAGGCAATTTTGTTATTGAATGAGAAACATTTTCCAAACCTGTGAAAGGGCAAACCATGCAACATTTTCATATTCCCATTTTTCATTAAATCTCCTCTCCTTTCTGACCACACCCCAGATGGAGATAAACAAGAAGGATATTAACAAACATTTTTTTTTTTAACTAAAATGCAATTTTTCCTCATGTCAAAATGAAAAGTAATCTGTGTAACTTCAGGGGGTTTAAGGTCTTTCCATCAGAAAAGGTCTTTTTCTTGCATTAGCTAATTCAAGAGATCCTTTAAATAGTACTCCAGAGACTCTAGTTCCCTTTTATTAGAGTTCATCTGTACTTTATGGCTTTGCTTTCATGGAAGATTAATAGCTGCAAAGGTCAAGGGCCATTGTGATCATTTAATCTGACCTGCATAGCATAGGCCATCAAATTTTACCCATTAATTCTTGTGCTGAATCCCATTAATTGCAGATGAAACATCATATATCTTTTAGCAAGAAATGTCTTCTTGACTTACAGGCAACAAATGATGAGAAGCCTGCCCCAGAAATTTGTTCCATAGTCTATTTATTCTGACCTTTTATGAATTTTCACAAGGGCTGATTAGGATTTTTCAGTTAAATATTTTGCACTGAAGAAATGTGGGTATTATCAAAGAAGTGTAGTCCTTGAGCTTTATCTCACTGTTTTACTACCAGAAAAGAAAAAAAAGCTAACAGAAAGTAACATATACCTTAACACATTAGACTTTTTATTCTGATTTGCTTTGTGGATGTTCCTCTTTCCCTGAATATCAGGACAATTAGGGAACCAGGCTCCCAATGTTAAATATGTAAAGCTAGGTAGTGGCAGTGCCTCTCCTGATGTCTCAGCCTGACCAGACATTCTCACACACACTGAGCTGAGAACCCCATCCTTGTCAGGTACATGAGCCCAAACACCAGCGAAACCCTACCATTTCTATCAGGTCTGTAGTCTGACTTAAAAGTGCCATAAAGCCATAAAACCCCTCCTGGGTTTGGAAATATGTCTTTGGCCCCAGGAAACGCATCCATTGCTTTCAAATAAACCACCCAAAATAAATTAATCTGGCAGAAGGTTATAGGCTTGGAGGGGTAATCTGTTAACTTTCTGAAGAAGTGTTTGATATCAGTCTGTCAGCAGATAGATGGCAAGACAGAGAGGCCCTGGTGCTGTACAGCCTGAGCTACACAGATTAGTTTGACCTAGCAAAACAATGTAATGTACAGACACTGAAGTGATGATAGCAAAGTTGTGGTTTTCGATACTTTTACATCCTTTCCCAATAGATTACCTTTCCCATGGATTCAAATTTAGGTACAGTAGCATGAATTTATCAGAGTGGCTCTGACATGGTTTTCTAGTAATTAATTTCTTCCCTGTCTATAGTATAAACCATACTCTTCTAGACAAAACAGGCTGAAAGACTTCAAAGGAATTATTTTTCAACAGATAATTTAGTTTCTATAAGCTGATATTTCAAAAAATTATGGGTTTTGCATCAAATAATTCTCAAAAAAAAAAAAAAGATAAAAACATTCAGATGAGCCCAAATATCTCAGAATATTTGGTTTGCATATTTTGAAGTCTTTTCAGTTTGTAAATAACATTTTTTATCCTAGTTAAAAATAAAAAAGATTTTTCAAAATTATATTCCAAGAATCTTTGATTCGAAACATTCTATTACTGATAATTTTAAGAATTTTTAGCTTATGCAGCAATGTCAAATTTCTCGATATTAAAATCCTCGGAGAATCTTAATTTCTGACCTCATTGTGACTACATTTATCTATTGGTAACAGAAATTTGGATGACATAAATCTCAAAAACTCTACCACGTACATTTTATGGTAGAGGACGATGGAAGTCACTTCTTCAGCAAGAAGCTCAGAAGCTTTTTGGACAGATATGAGATCTCAAGCAGACACTTCACCTCTCCCCACTGCACAAGGATCTCAGGGCAAATGTATTCCTAATCTTGTCATCTCTGCTCAGTGGCTAGCAAAGGGATGATGAGTCCAGGTCCAAATGCCCATGATAACATAAAATGCAACAGTAGAATGATATGCAGAACCTGTGAGTTCAGGAACACAGACCCCAAATTAGAAAAAACACATTTTAAAATAACAATCTAAATCGATTTTAGGCAGTGAATTTTTCATCACTTCATGCAATATTTATTTTTCTTCTTTCTGTGGTAGTAAAACATCAAGAAACTGAAGATTATATGAAGTGCTGTGAAAACACAATAAGTGAAAGTATCATGCCAAAAGTGTTCACAGCTTAAGCACACAGAAAGCAAGCAAGTTTACATATGGTGACAGTGAAACCATAGGAGTGCTCAGCATTAAGCCAATAAATACATTCTGGTTACAGCTACAAACATGCCAGATTTGTTTGTCCTTTCAGTTCCGTTCGTTGCTCTCAAATGACGTTGAATGGGACTATTCCTGTAAAACATAGGTGTGAGTAACAAGAAAACTCTGTTCATTGTCTTTTAGGCTGGAAGATAGGATCTGGTTTTTGCAGATGTCAAGCAGTGATGATCAAAACTGAACACTGAAATGAATTCTCTGACATGCTGAAAGTTATTAGGATAAACCCCTCATTCAGCAGTGGATTTTCCTTTCTGATACTCCTAATAGCTATTATACTAGGTATGCCATTCTCACAGTCCATTGTTAAATTTGAATAGTAGTTACAAATTTAAGAACTTCCTGGTTTTGGCAGTTCAATTTCTTTCCTTTTGTAAAACGAGTTCTGTGAATTTTTTTGTGGTGCTCATTGTCTCAACTTTTTAACATCCTGTTTGAAAACAGTAAATGGTTAGAGTTCATGCCCCATTCTAAAAAACTTGCAGTTCAGGTATGTGTGCTGTGGGACCTTGAATCTGTGATATTCTGCTGACAGAGCAAAGACCTACTGAGCTGTGAATATGTGTATTGAGAAGACAGTGTTTGGCTGACCCAGAGAAATACCCCTTCTGATTCTCTTGGAAGGCTGCTTCACTCCGGAAACATAATTTTGAAGTACAGTGCTTCAGCACAGGGTCCTGGAGCCGGTTGAGTGATGGTCGTCGCATTGTGATAGTCTCCAGCACCTTCTCTGAACATCGTGTCTTATGGCCACATGGTGTTTTGCACAAATACTGCCAGAGTAGACCTGGCACAGACCAGGGCTGGGCATAGCTAAAACAGGGACATAGCAGCAAAGCCTGCACTTCCACCACTCTCATTTATTCAGTTTGACTTTGGGGACTTCATTTCCTACAAACCTGGAACCCTGACTTTCTGACCTAATCCAAGCACTTGAAGCTGGAAGGTGAAAGCACTGTTGAAAACATATGGTTTATCCATGAATATACTACAATTACAATCGATTTTCACAAATCAAAACTAACCATTTGACTTATATATTCTACTAGATTATCACAATTATTCAGCTAAGAGTTCATCATTGCACTTTTAACGTCCAGATCTGTATCACACTTGTCTTGTGTCAGATATCTTTTTTGTAAGTGCAATGACAACAGCCTATAATAAATCACCATTTTCTCAGTCTTTTTTCTACAATACTTAAACTAAACTCATCCATAAGGTTTGCACTTGTACTGCTACATCTTACAGTGCTAAACAGCAGGCCTGTCTTAAAGCTTACTGATGTTTCTCTGTGCTGTGACATGGTCTGTTTCTATTTAAGGTTAAGTGACATCCTCATTGCAATTGCTTATACGAAGAAATACTGTCTGAAAATTATTTCACTCAGTTGACTTTTAACACTTTTTCAGATCTGCAGGACTACCTGTCACTGGATGTTAAACACCTACACACAGAATAACAAGGCTCCATGCAACATTCAATTTGAGAACCTTGGTTGAATCTCTTAAATAATATGAAAAACCTGTCTACTTAACAAGTTTTGTAAAATTGTAATTCACTACAATAACGACTGAAGCCTTTTCAGATATTGAATGAAGACATCCATAAGGAGAAAGGTCATGTTTCTCCTTAAGCCTCTCTGGATATCCCCTTATATTTTTTCAGTGACCAATAACATTTTTTTGAGAGGGCCTTGCATTTTGGTAACACCACCGAGCACAGCCTGTGTCAGAGCAGCCTGATGTAGCAGCTTGGTCTGTGCTTCACATGCCTCTACAGAAAAGTTGAATACCTTCGAGTGGCATGGCCAAACCCAAACTGGCATCCTTCAAACTCCTTCTCTGCCATGAAAAGGAGGAGGCTTCAGGGAGCCTGCATGAAAGCTAGTGAAGCAGAACCACCTCAGCCTGCCTAAGGAGGGACCCTGGAGATCCCTTCCACTGACATGCTATTCTTCAGATCTTGGTATATCTGATATCCAGGCAGTTTGGTCAACTGATCTCCGTATCTTGAAGAAGGTATTTAATCTGTTTTGTCCTATTCCTAAATTTTAAATCCATGATGACACAGATTCTGAATGATATAGCCACTGACCTAAATGGTAACCATTCACATCTTCTGTCACATACTGGTTTAGGGCTTAGATCTTCTAGAGCTGAAAGCAGCAGGTAAATGTGTGCTTTCATGGATAATTCATACACATGACACAGAAAGCTCCTCATAAAAGATTAGTTCAATCTAATACAAAATTACTTATTTTCTATTTTCTCCCCTGAGAAAAACACTAGCCTTGAAAAATCATTGTGTTTTTCTCACGCATGGGCATAAACATCTTACTGAAAGACACTCCCAGGTACTAAGAGGCTAAACATAACAAAAGGCAACAGAAGGACAGACAAGTTAAAAGAAAAGTGTAAAATGTAGCTTCAAAAAAAATATTTTAAAAACGGGATACATAACTATTTAAAGAAATCATCACATGATGTGGTGGATTATCAATCTGCTCAATCTGTAATCAAGATTGGATGCCTTTTGGGAAGATGATCAGGGGCTGGAGCAGCTCCCTTATGAGGACAGGCTGAGAGAGTTGGGGTGGTTCAGCCTGGAAAAGAGAAGGCTGGGGGGAGAGCTTATAGGGGCTTCCAGTACTTCAAAGGGGCTACAGGAAAGATGGGGGGCAGTCTCTTCACCAGGGAGTGTAGTGATAGAATGAGGGGTGATGGCTTTAACCTGAAAGAGGGTAGATTTAGATTAGATACAAGGAAGAAATTCTTTACTGTGAGGGCGGTGAGACACTGGAACAGGTTGCCCAGAGAGGTTGTGGATGCCCCTCCCTGGCAGTGTTCAAGGCCAGTCTGGTCGGGACTTTGAGCAACCTCATGTAGTTGAAGATGTCCCTGCTTATTGCAGGGGGTTGGAACTAGGTGATCTTTAAGGTTCCTTCCAAACCAAACCATTCTATGATTCTATGAATATATGCTTCAACAAGAAGCAAGCTGTACTATCAGTTACAAAATAACAAGATGAAACACTTCAGCTTGTGTTATAGAGGACAGGTAGGGTAATCTGAAGTTTTCTTCTGCCCTAAAATCCTTTTTTTTTTTTTTTTTTTTTCTTGTCTATTCAGTGTTTTATTTTCATATTTTGAATTTTTAAACAAAAAGGTGCTTATCTAAAACTTTGGGTACCAGCCATCACGTATAAACAATATTGCACAAGAAATAAATAAAACACCCCACTTACTTAAATGTAACCAAGTAAAACTATAAACTAATGTCTCATCTCTTTTGACTTTATGAATAGAGGTGTTTATTTGCTTCATACTTGTGACTCTTGGGTTTGGTAATACTGCAAATACATGTGATATAAATGTGGGGCTTTTTATCCCCTAACTTACACACAGCTTTACCAAATGACTTCTGCTTGTTGTAGTAGGGGGCAATAATCTCTTTTCACTTGATTTCTGCATGTTGCAACTTCACCTAGAAAGGATCCTATTCCCTTGCTGGAGGAGTGGCAGTACAGATGTAGTATTTTGTTCTCCATCATAGTTTGCCACTGAGAAAGTCAATTCAAATTGACTCCTAACAAACTGGAAATGGGTGATTGTGCCTGACATCAATGCTTCAATGCTGGCTTTTTTTTTTTTTTTTTTTTTTAATGTTTGTTGATATCTGTGGAGTCCTAGCTTCCAGAACTACAGAGTTTATCCAGAAAACACTGAATTCACTTGAAAGAGTTTCCAGCCACCAGAGAGTTCTGACAACTTGACCTAAAGCCTGAAAATGCCAGGCAGAAAAAAAACCAACATTGCTTCAACTTTAAGTCAGTCTGATGCTTTTTGCTGCATAACTCACATTTTTCTAACCCCAGGCATGGACAATGCCATACATTGTGCTTTCTCATGGGGTCCTGGTTTAGGACGATTGCTGGTTTTGCACTGGGCTCTTCTCAGTGTCATTTTGACTGCAGAGTGTACGAGTGCTCTTTCAGTGTGGAAAAACATAATGGTTCTGCTCCCTGTGGCCAAAAGGTAGATTGAAGCAATGATGAGCAAAGGGTAAATTCTTGCCCTTGTATGTCCAGGCCGTTTATGGAGAAGCAAATAGAAAAGATGAGGGGTGTGGCAGGAACCAAGCTCATCCTGACTTGGAGGAATGCATGCTGGAGCACGCAGCTGGCTCCTCTGCAAAGAGCACTACGTGCATCTCTCCTCCTGCAGAGATGGCTGCATCGTAGGGGCTGAAAGAGACCTATGCCACTCCTTCCACGCTGCCCCTGCTCCTTGCTCTGCAGCTCCTCACTAGACACCAGCACAGCAGGGACACCACAGAAACAGCCTCCCAAATCCTGCTTCCTAGAGGTGATGGCCGGGCAGAGGCAGGGGCATGTTTGCCCAGCTGATAATTGACTTTGCAGACACAATGTGATTTTATAAACAAGGCTCATATCCGTTAGGCTGCTCATGGCAGTGAGACATTTCCTATTCCACCCTTCAATGAGTAGAGATTTTTAAATTATTATTATTATTACTAATTGGATAGCAATACAGTAAATAGATACAAGCTTGTGACTCAAGTTGTGCTAGCCCTCCTCAATAAGCAAGAGGAGCCCCGAGCATCTAAACATCTGCCACTCCTCCAATTGTCAGGACAGCCTCTTAATCACAGTGACTAATGGTATCTTTGACCACAGGAATTTTTTTTTTTAATGCATCTGAGCTGTTTATCCTGGGCTAAAACCACCCTGGATCTGGTGAGTGCTACAGTTCGGCTACATGCTGCTAATCCCCCAAGGGGAAGCATCTCCACGAGTGTTTAAGATGATTCTTCTCACTAACATTTAACACCAGTGACTGAGGTGATTTTAGGGAGCTTTACAATTCTATCCCCCGAGGATACAGCAGGGACAGCCTGTGCAGGATGAATCAATGCCATACGTCAAGCACTGTTTGTATATGTTTCAGTGTATCCAGGCAAAGTCTTTTAACTTTCCATCCTAGAGCCGGAGCAGTACTTTCCTGAACATCAGCCAGGAAAATTTTGTAGATTTGGCAGCAGGACTGTGGGAAGCCTGGTTCAAGACCAGCCCAGAGTGCTGGAGCAGAGGCTTTATATAAAGAGAGAGAATCCAAACACCTTCCTTTGTTTCGCACTACAAACGAATACAAATGGAGCCCTGAGATTGTAATCAGGCCCTATTGTATAAGCACAGACCTTTCCATTACTCCATTACAGCTTTTTGGCATGTAGAACTTCATTATTTTTCAGCTGGAAAACTAATTAAAATGAATTCTTCTTTATTTATCAGAGTGTTAATACTTCAGTTCTAGAGTCCTCCACTGGCTTCCAGCCATTTAATTTTGGTCCCTAGAGCAAAGCCTGACAAATTAAGATAAAGCCATTACTTAATGTTCCCCTCCTGAGAGAAAACAAGAAGTATTTCCTGTTCTTATTAATTGCATGAAGTCAATTTCCATGGTAAAATTTCAGCGTGATCAGAGTCGCTGCACCCAACATCTCTCCTCCTGTACTCCACACTCAGCTGCAGCCAGAGTCAGGGAGAGCTGCCAGGCTTCAGCTGAGCTGTCCGCAATGTCGAGAAAATCACTGGATAAATGGAGGATTTGCTCAGGTACTTGGCCTTTGCCATTTGGGAGTCACCCTCCTCAGTACCTCTTAGGTATTTTTGCTTTGAGAGTTGTAATATGTAGTGCTGTGCTTTACCTTCAAGGAGGAGCCTGGGGATCCCAGCCATGCCAAGTAAGTTAGTCAGAGCTGTGGTATGGGCACTGCCCAGTTCAAGTACCTTGAAAGAAGCCAAAATCTGCTTTTTTTTTTTTTTTTCTCAACGTGTGGATCACAAAAGTTCATGAACTTGACAAGCAGTGTGTTGATTTAACTGATACCATTTCTCTATCCTCCCCAGCTGAGGAGCCTGGTGCAATAGGTAACAAACAGCCCTTCCCATGGCAACACGATTTAATGTCCTGATATTAGGGGTAATGGGAGGACTCCAGTGAGCAAACTGGCCGACTGAGCCACAACTCAAGAAAGCAGCCAGGATGATGCAAAAAGTTTAGAGGGGAAGCAGCAAAATAAACAGAAAGGAAACACAGAGATGTGCCTGCAGTTGTGAGAGGACAGCAGCATTACTGTGTTTCCCACCCTGCTTGGTGTCCCTGGTACAAACCTCATGCCCTTTGGCCATCAAAGCTCTGCCCAGCATTGCTTCGATCTTCAATGCTCTCTTTATAATATTCTTGCATTTAAAAAAACCTGACACCATTGAAACCCAGCTCAATAGCATAAGTTCCCCCAAACATTTTCCAAAAGCTGGCTTGTTTAGGGAAAGATTTGGCTAAATGGGCATGCCCAGTGCTGTTGAACTCTATTATCTAAGGTTTGTTGCCACGTTTGGGACTGAGAGCAGATATTACAAAATGTCTGTTGATTTCCTGACAGCAGCACACAGCTGGCACACTGGGTCAGGCTATGTCAGTGCCCCAGGGGGATGAATTTTCTCTGCATCCCCCTCTAGACTTGGGACACCCTGCTTCAACAGCTGCACAGGCGCAAGCCCTTGCTAGGAGGCAGGAGCAGCTTGCACAAGTGCCAGCATGTCTCTGCTGTGCCTACATGTGCCAGGGCCAATGCCTTTGTCCCCTGCAGTGCTGTACAGCCTCCTCCTCCACCATGCATCTGAGTCAGAGTGAGCTCCTGCTTCCTGGCAGAGGCTGAGCCCCATCCCGCTGACGCCCAGCCAGGGAAGAAAAAGCCCTGAGATGCTCCCAGCCAAGGCCACCCCACAGCTTGTCCATACCACAACTGATGCCATCAGGTCCCTGGACACTGCAAGCAGGAGGGGAAGCTACGGAGGAGAGGGCAGTTCCCCAGCAGCTCAGATCTGGGTGAGGAGGGTGCTAGAAGCCCCCCACTCCCACAATACTGGGGCAGGCACAGTCAAAAATATCCTCGAGGCCAGACATTTGGAAAGGAAGCAAAGCATGCAGCTTCTTTTCTGCTAGGCTAATGCCAACCAAAGAAGCAGCCAAGATAGGTCTAAGGACAACAAAACCATTTCACCAAAGACCTTCACACTGCCTGAGTGAACAGCAATATAACCCTTGTTTACCTTGCCCTCCCCAAAATCAGTTTTTATTTGCTGATATTCCTTGGAAGAGGGCTGTTCATTAAAAAGTAGACATAGGATTTGAAGATGCCCTTTTAACTAATCTTTTAAAATTCCAGCATTTTAGGGGGTAATTATTATTTGATATTTCTATCCTTGTACAGAAATTCATTGCACATCCTCAGTTTTTTCTAATCTCATAATAAATCTGTGATGGGTCATCTTGTCCTGCTACCTGTCAGTGAATTCCATACACCTGGACTACACTGGGCACATACATTGTTAAAGCAGAAGGCAAGGTTATGAAAATTGCAAAAATGCATCCTGATACAATTTAGGATGATTTAGTGGATTAAAATGAAGAAGTGAGAAACAAGGAGAGTCTGGAACACATTTTCTGTTAAAGCACTTCAGATGTAGGTTGTTACCATTATGAAAGAAGTCATAATAGCCAGTGCTATGTGACAAATATTACTTAAATCAACATGATTCAAGTACTCCTTTTTACTATCCATCCTGAGAATTACATTAAAAAGTGTTATCTTGAAATGTTTGAGGAAAATATGAATGGCCAGTTTTGCCAATAGCTTAAGCAGATGCAGTTTCTATGCACTCTTAGGTCAATAAGGAATTTGATTACTTTTTCTTTTTTTTTTCACATGCACGCTTTAAAAATCTAGCTGTGGCTGTTGCCCCAGTGAAGGCCAAGGGAAAATTTATGTTCTCCCTAAGTTAAAGAATTTTTTAAGGCATTTGTATTGGGAAATTCTTCTGCTTGCTTAGTATGAAGGAGGGACTTGAATTTAGTAGAAGGGTAAGATGTAGGATGCACTTTTTGAAGTCCCTGAGAAAATCACTAATTCACTGTGTTGCAAATCCCTGACAAATCCCATTTCCCATGTACGATAGAGTCTTATTGGAACTTGGTCTGCAATTTCTCCCCTGACTCTTCACCCTCTCTACGCAACTGTACCATAAAGGAACCACTCTCATGGGTCTAGATGTGAAAGCTCCATGCTTTCTGAGACCCCCCCTACTTAAATACTCAAGATGTGAAGACAAGGCAGAAGCAGTGACCTGACCATTGAGACCTGATAAGTGAAAAAGCAGTAATAAGGAAACATATGAGGATGAGAGTTGCACTGCAGAGAGCAGTAGCAGGGAAGGGCATGGGGAAAGGAGGGAAATGAGCTGTCGGCAAGATGACTCGTGAGCCTATTGACCAGGGAAATCATCTAGAGGAAATAGGGAAGACCTCATTTCTTGTCCTTATGGTTTGTCGCACACTGTGTTACATTGATTCCTACTTCTTTTTCTTCTCCCTCTGTGCAGCAACACAGTTTCAAGAAGAAAGGTACAAGGGTACACTCCTGTCTTCTCTCTCCATGCCACCATCTTGCATAGCAGATGGATTGGCAGTAAGGATGCTCCCCTGGGAGTACTCAGCACAAATATACCATCAGGTATTACTCTATACATAATTACTAATTACTCAGCTGTGAGACAGATATCAAGCTGGTTTGCATTTGTACAGAAACGCCCTGGGTAACTTTGGAGTAAAAAAAAAATAAACCAGCACTCAGTGGTGTTCAGGCACTCAGAGTTTAGGCAGCAGAACAGGAGAATTTAAAACCTGGTTTCCAACTTCTATCTACAGCCCATGTTAGAGCTTTCCTGCAACCTCTCAAAACTTCAGAGTGCTTCACTTTTCACTGCTAGCTAATATATAATTAACTTAGGTGTTTATGTGATATTTCTAGGAAACCACAACATTTTAAACCAAATTGATTAAAGACGTGTATTACTAATACTGATATGATTTTGCTTCTATTTACAGTTTAGATTAAGTGAAGAGATAAGCCCTGTTGAACTGCTAAAAAGGGAAAAGCTTTTCTATCATCAAAATAATCACTGTTAAATATACTGCCATGGGTTTTTTACTCTATAGGAAGACTGGCAAAACAAAGGATTGGTAATTTTGCGGAGTGCATCCAAACTCACAGGGAAATGGAGAAGAGAGACAGCACCTCAGTTTTGCAATCTTAGGAAACCTCATAGCCATGAGGGACAAAATCTTCAACAGGATCCAACATTTTATATTCAGATCAGATGTTCAAATGAATCATTTAATATTAAGTGCTGCTGGCCATAAGGATTAGGAGAATAAAACATATAATAAATATATCTACATTGCAGGAAGAAGGAACAAAGGTAACACACGCCAGCTTGATCCAGGTTTCATGGCAACTATAGCAGTAAAGATGTAGTAGCCTGGGATTTTGGAAGGCTGTTTAAACATTTTAACATCCACACAGCCTTGTATTTTCTGCTATGGTTAAATGCATTTGGGTTTTGTGTGGAAAGCACAGAGAAAAGCTTGTACGCCAAGCCTCTATTTCCTCCCTCCTGGGGAAAGGTAAACTCCTAACATGAATGCATGTGGTGTTAAAAGAGGACACCCACACTGTAAATTGCGCTACAGGTGAAAAAAAGCAAAGTAAACAAGCAGATAAAATTAAAAGGCAGGTCCAAAGTGCAGTATTTATCCAAAGAGATTAAATTACAGAAAAAGACATCTAAGGTCAAGATGTATGATTTATTGCTGAATTCTTTGTGGCCTACAGAAAAGTGCACAGATGAAAAGATAAATACATAATATATGATGCTGTCAAGTTCACTTTCTGCATTCATTTTGTCCTAGCACTTACTCCCCACAGGTTACAAGTGAACGGTTTTGTGAGTGGTTTAGAAAATTTAGAAATTATCTGACCACACAAATTCAAGTTTCAAAGACTTTTCTCAAATACACACTGTTTTCCTTCATGACCCTTCTTTCTTTATGTACTATATGCTTATTTCTTTTTAGTTTATTGTGGGATGCTTAGCAATCAGTAGGATCTGCACCAGTGACCCTGCAGTGTAATGGCTTCTCTTCACCTTCTCTTCACAGAGCAATGGCACTGTGAGAGGAAGGTGGGTTAAACACCTTGCTGGACCTACCAGTTTGTTTCGTGAGTGGCACAGGGTGCTTCCCCCTTCACAGATATCATCTATTCCAGTGACTGTAATGCTATAGGTGTCCCCTGTATAAAACTGCACAGTGCCCACTTCTTGAATGGTGTGTCCAGTCCTGATTTTGGGAAATTCCTCCCTGAGCTATGAAAATGTTACTGCAGTTACAAGTTTACAGGTGTTTAGAAACTACATAGACCGCTGGAAGAAAAGGCCACCAAGGGCTGTAGTGTACAAAGATGCTTCCTAAAGCTATGAAAACCCCTCGGTCACAATAAGCTGGAAACAGGGAAAACATGCTGGGCAAGTACTGTCACACATTCTTCTTGTCCTTACACGCTTCCCTTGGCATTCACTTTGAGCCAGTGGCAGGATCTGGGCTAGGCAGATTGTTCATCAAGCCCAGCAGAGTGTGTCTTAGTTCTTACATCCACTTTCCTGAATGGGCTGAGTGGATCACATGCCTTCCACATATCAGCTGAACAGCTGACAAAGTATGATGACCCAAGTTGTATTTTAAACATTTTTTGGAAGGAAACTGTTCCATAGTAGGCATGAGCTGTCCTGCTTGGCATCTTCTGGGTCCTTTGTGCCATTCCTGTTGCTCTTCAGGACAAAGCAGTGTCCTTCCCTGCCCCAGGCCACTGTTGCAGGCTGGGGGTGCTGGCCACTTCAAGGTGCAGAAGGATCTATGTCAGAAGTGGTTCTGCCAGCCGAACATTTTGAACACCATGGATGTGTGTACTAGATGGATGGCTGCAACACAAGATCTGCTTCCTAGTGTCCAGGGTAAAGTACAACAGAGAGACTGACTTGTGATAGCATAGCTTTTTGCTTTTTTTTTTTTTTTTTAATTGGAAACAAATAGTTAAATTCCCACTTACTCCAAGCTGAAAAAAAAAAAGAGAAGGGGGACAAAAATGTTGTTAGTATTATGTCTAGCTTAACAATCATATCATAAATATACTTAATGTCAAAAGGAAGTAAGCAAAGTTGGGCTACTTTAAATAGTTTTCAGCAAGAGCCTGCAATGATGTCTTGGTATGCTGGAAAATACAGAAATAAAGTGCCCCTTTGAAAGAGCATTTACTTACTAATCCTGTGGATTTTAGATCTTTCTGATAAAGGACTTCCAACAGCACATAGAGAATATTTGAATAAGATGAAAAGAGATGTGTGAGTACTTAATATCTCTAGAAACAAACCCTTTACAAATATTTGAATAACTGAATATTCCACACTGGGAGAAAAACTGGAGAAAATAAGAAAAGCATTTTAGTGTCACAGATATCAAACCACACAGCCAATATACTCTGACTTCATATGAAATACTCCATATAGAGCACCCAGTCAGAAAACTGAGATTATAGACTGAATCAAACCAACACCTCAACTTCCAGAAGAATTCAGATGTGATGTATCTATGAGCTGTTGTAGATACTTGGTCTGGATGCATAAATCCAGCAGAAATACTTACCAAACAGGAATACCTGATCAAGAAAATCATTACTTCTTATCAATTCTTCATTATGAAAACCAATCTTAATTTTAGGCCTAAATTTAGTTACAGATAAAGCCATACAGCCACCTCACAGGATATGGTTTTTTTCCCTACATATAAGAAAATGCCATAAATTTAAGTCATTCTCCTGAACAGTTTCTTTCATTATTTTTCAGCCTAGTGTTGAAGAACATATTTGTGAACAATCCTTTCTTCTCTTTGACTTTCAGCAATCATATGTAGACATGCATAATACTTCTCCAGTAAATTATTTTCAAGCCTTTTTTTTTTTTTTCTTTGTAAATTAGTTAATAACAATTAAAAAGAACCCCACAGTGTTTGCTCACTTTCATTCAGGGGTGGTACTATCTTTCATTAGCATGCATTTGGGTGCCTTTAGCAATTAACCCAGGACTAGATTATGATTGTGTGTGGTGCTGTTGAGACAGGATGCTCTGGACTCCTGAAGTGGGCAGTGAGGTGGGGCAGTATCTGTAATGCTATTACAGGTAATACTTTAGCAACCTTGGAAGATAGATTGTGTGCACTGTGTCAGTAAAGCAATGTAATTTTAATCACCCTGCCCTGAAATTATTTCTCTGCCTCCTGAGAGTCTGTCAGCACAATCTCCAAATCTCAGCCAGGGGTGACTCTGGTGGGTGCACACATTGCTAGCAGCCTCAGGGCAGAACTTCTACTATAACACATCTGCATTTCAGAGTCCAGCCTGTTCTCACAGCTATTTTGTGCATTTCAAGTACTCCAGTGCTCTATATATAGGATATAAGAAGTCTTATATGCCATATTTTTTCTCCGTATAAGGGCATAAGAAGCCTTATATGCTATATTTTTTTCAGCATGCAAGACAGATTTTTTTCCTGTTCATTGTATCTTCCAAAACAAGCCCAATAGAAAAGTGTCAAGACAACATCCTTTTGCTTTACTAACTGCAAGAAGGGCAATGTGTTAGCTGTAGGAGCTGGAGCAGGCATCCAAAGCAATTCAGAGAACAGGAACAAACAAAAGCTGGAATGATCTGGGCTCTCTCCAGCTTCTAAACTCAAAGCTGTACCTACAGCTGCAGGATCTAAATATTTCAGTGGTGAATACCTATTTCTGGAAAATCCCCATTACATAACTGGAAACTAGTATGTAGACACATGTGGAGGTACATACCAGTAGAGGAATGATAAGTAGTCATAACTGTCTTTTTGAAAATATTCCTTCTTACATTTTTTCTGGATACACAGAGCACCAGGAGTCAGAGCAATCACTTTCCCCAGAACAAAGTATTTGATGTTGCAGTGGTGTGCGTGCAGCTGTTATCACTGAACCCTGGGTGTTTCCTCAAGAATGATGTTTACTATCTTGTTCACAGCAAGTATCTCTAAAGAACTCAGGAAAATTCTCACAGTAGAAAGTGAGTAGTCTTTTTTTCTGTGTGCTCTACAACACATTGTTATGCATTTAAGCTAAATCAGGCCAGTTAATAAAATCATGGAGTGCTGATGAGAAGAAAACTAGGCTTTTATAATTTGAATATTATGGATAAAATGAATTACTGATGAAAACCATTTAAAGGGGGTCTTTAATCTTAACAGAAATGCCAGGAAGTAGCAGAGAACAGCTGTAGTAACGCTATTTCTCAGGTTCACCCTGTTGCTGTTTTCTGAGTGGTTGATTTAGAAATCCACATAGGCAAACAGTGCTGTGTGATTATTGAATTAAGAATAAGCACACACAGAAAGATCTTACCACCCTCAAAAATTACAAATTAGACTGCATTTTTTAAAAAACATAATAGTGGATCCTCCGTTATAATTAATGAGTTATATTCATGGATCACCCAGGTGCTATAAAATCGCTGAAAGCTAGTCTCTGTTTGTAAGGTATAAACCATGATGTTCTGGCACAAGGCATTTTCTCTCCAACCCAGTATTTGCTTGAAATTATCCACCAAAGAAAACCTCCTCTCCTGAACTCTCTGAGCAGCTGTGTGCAGGCAGGGGGCTGCCCAGGACACTGACTTTCTAGGGAAAGCTCCAGCTGAATGCTTTCTTCAAAACTAAGGCAGCTTTAAAAGGAAACTGGGAGGTCCCTTGAAGGATGATTTCTACCAGCAGCTGCTCCGAACATACCACTGTAGCTTCAACGAAACTCAGCCACTGCCCTCACACCCTCCAACAGCCCTGGGTGTCCCGACACCACCCCCACCCCCATGCAGCAGAGACCTGAGCAGCAAAATATAATTACAAATAACCATAGGTACTCAAAGGGTGACAAAAATATAAAATTTAAGAAAAAACACCTTGAAGATGAATGTTTCCCAGTGATGGGCAAAATGATTGCAATGTGTGAAGCCCATGAATCATTTTGAGATTTTCAGTCAGATAGATAAAATATTATTATTATTCCATGTAAGTTATTACTATGTTGCATTTGAAATAGCGTTGTAATTTCCTGTCTAATGTTACCCTTAGGTCTCTTCTATATTACTGCTTTCCAATTATCTTTTATTTTTCTTCTTGAATATATATGTTTTGAATTATTTTTTCATCTGATGTATCAGCCCACAGTTCTCCAGATTGAATCTTATTTTGTTATTTCCTGTCCACATTTCTACAATTAGGAGTTTATTGCTTTGTAAAGCTGAAAAAAAGAAAACAAACAAAAAAAAAAGAAAACCAAGAAAAAATATAAACCATCATGTTAGGATGTTTATATCATGTGTATTTATGTCTCAAAACACATAGCCCTTGCTTCAAGCACTTTCTAAAAAATCTCAGGGAGATGTCCCAGATTCACTATCATGTGCATAGGCTGTCTGCTCAGA
The DNA here is from genome assembly GCF_003259725.1 of Athene cunicularia. NCBI lineage: Eukaryota > Metazoa > Chordata > Aves > Strigiformes > Strigidae > Athene > Athene cunicularia. Next base: position 55,520,949 of record NW_020799092.1, read on the forward strand.
TTAAAAAAACAAACAAACAAACAAACAAACAAACAAACAAACAAAAAACAACAAACAAATCCAGACCTTATAATCATATGTTGCTGTCTAATCACCCTTTGAATTGTAAGGCATACTCATGCCAAAAGGAGGTGGGTAAAATCCAGCTCTGCCAGACTAAGAGATGGAGAATTTCAAGGTCAATGACACTTCAGGAAAATTCTCCCAACACTGCTCTTTACTCCTTGAAAAATTAAATCACACCATCTCAGAGAACCACCATAAAACTATAGAGAGATGAACACCTCCAACACCTGGCAGATGAGGGCAAGGCACCCCTCAGAAAGAAGGTCAGAATGTCGAAGCATGGAGCAGGCAGGCATTCCAGGCAGTACCAAGAGGACCGAGGAAGCCCCTTGGCCACCACCTGTAAGCATCATCACAAGTAAAACTGTCCCTGAGTAACCACAAAGCAGTGGAGATTTCACCCATTAAGTTTCCCTTAGATGGGGGGGGATACATGATGTTTATTGCATAGAAAAATCAGAAGCTTCCTTATTTCTACATGCAGTGCCTTTACTCAGACTTCATTGAGGTTGTGCACAATCAAACCTGATGCCAAGTCTTATGGGAATTTCTTCACTGCTTGACACATTTAGCATAATCTTGTCCTGTGCTCCTTCCCTTAAGTTGTTTTGCAGTCTGAATTACACCGGTAACCTCAGCAGAAATTTAAATTTGTCTTTAGAAAGATGTTTTCCATTCAACTGGTGGTGTCTAAGGGTACAGTCCTAATTTAAACTTTTTAAAATATTTCTATTAATGAAGATGAAAAATCAAACAAACAAACAAACAAAAAGAAAAGAAAACACTAAAGTCCCCAGAGATAAGATTTTTGCTGTTTTTTCTGCAGGGTGTATTTTCAGTTAGCTGTTTCTTAAAAATTAAGAAAAAAATCTGTTATAACTTTTATAGCATTTCAAAAATCTATAATTAGCTTTTTGGAAATGGATGCTATTTTCAGGCAGATGGGTAAATAGTATTTTAAAGCAGAAATTTGAGTAAAACTCTTCAGGGGTTATTAAACTGACTGTCACACTCTCCTGTCAGTATAAGAGATGACAAGAGGTCTATAGTGAATAGCTTTCATGCCTGCTCCTCAGTCATTTCAAGTGAACCGAGAATGGGATGGATTATTTGCCTTTCTCAGGTTTCTGTTGACTTTGTTTTCACCAACCCAATTACTTTTGTGTATTTTTACATTTTCAGAGCCACAGGTTCTCAGTGTACTAATTTAGTAGCATCGGAAATAAGAAGATGTTCTAAAATCTCCAGCTGGCTGTCCTGGGAATCACTGCAGTTTAATAAGCCTCAGTTTTCACTTACTAATCTAAAATAAGACTTGGCACATGATATTTGCCAGCTGTTGTACATTTACCAGCTTAACTACATTTTTTACTGTCAATGAAGCACCATGAAGGGCCCACTCGTTGCCTTATTTGGATTAAATTTTACACCACGATAAATTAGATCTCTTTTTTATTTGTGCATCTGTTTGCTTTGTTCACTCATTTTTATTGGACCCAGATATCAGCAGTGTTCTGTATTCCTTTAATTAGTACAAATTGTTATATTCCTGGAAAGATAAGATTTACTTCTCCTATGGTGGGAGATATTTTAGAATATTTGCAAGTCCAAATGCTGACATGAGATTCTCTCTCCACTCCAGAGCAATTACAAATCCTATTTGTAATTAATTGTCATCTCTCACAGACTATAAAGCCTGACACACACTCCAGCTCCATGACTTCTAAGGTGGACATTATTTGGCTTTACATGGGAAACGTGCAGCTGCACATCAGTCACATTTTTAGCTGCAAACAATTCAGCTGCTCAGCTTTACACTAGGTTAAAACTCACCCCTTTCAGTGACCTTATGTAACAAGCCTTATGTAACAAGTGCCTCACTGAGGAAGGACAGTGGCCATCAATTCACAGCAGCAGCAGCACCAGCAGAAGCTTCCTCCCTGTATGAAAGGCTGGGCACCTGCTCACTCCCTGGGCTGCAGCCATCGGTTGATGCTGATGTCCTGCTTTTGCCAGGAGAAGAGAGACTTCAGGCTTCACTGATGTTACTTGCCCTGACATTCATCTCCAGAGGGATTCGCAGAAGGAGCTCAGGGCTATGGCGTGGTGCTGGCTGTGTCCCTTCTGTGTCCCCTGGGGATGACTCCCTCCTTGTCAGCAGCACTCCAATGCTGCACGGCTCCCACAGGCACTGTGCAAGGGGAGCCTGACATCCTTTTATCTCTGCCAGTGCCTCAGAAGAAAAGATGCTGCATTCATGTACTTCATCACAGGTGTTAGAAATGCCTAAGATAGTAAACCCTCAGCATCCTATAACTGGGATCATAGTGATTCCACTTTGTAGAGCAGGAGGAAGAGGCTGATGTTACAGTGTTTGGAGACTCATAAACAACAATCAAACAGGTCTTTCCAGAAGTACCACAGCCCAACAAAACCAGCAGGTTTTGAGATTCCAGGTTTAGCATTTTAAATGAGACTCTCTCCATCGGTAATTACGTGAGAAGAAAAATAAATGTGTTCTTTTGGCTCAGTTCAGATCTCAAACCATCATCACTGCTCACAGAGCAAAGGACTTGGGAAAAGTACAGGATTCAGAGAACATCCTCCAATGTAGCTGTGTCTACAAAAATAAAGTTTAATCAAAACAAACAAGAAAGTGATTGAAATGGTGCTTTTCAAACTTCACCATGTCATATTCTTCATTTTCACACTAGGAACTTAAAATTTCATAGACAAGACTGTCTTATGTGAATGTAACTGCAAATATGTTGGTGAAAGTAGTTATCCTCTCCAGGTTGCTGATGAATATTCATTCACAGTGGAAGGTCTGATAAGAGCATTGTGCCTTTTTCCAGAAGGTCACACTGATGAAGGTAAGTGTAACAGCTTGTTAGTGAGACTCAGCTGACCATCGTTTTGTCTTGTGGCTGTTAGAGAAAATGAACTCTTCTATATTTATTCTGTTCTTTTATTGATGCTCTCAGAGCACAGCAGGAAGAAAGCCTATGAGCTGCTGTAGCAGTGTGGCCTGGGGACAAAGCAAAGATGATGTGGTGAAAGACAGACTTCATACCCTTGAGCAAAATCCTAAACTTTGCTTTGTGGTGACAGTCACAGGGGAAAATCCTAGTCACTGGCCATCTGAGGGCATTACAATGAAAATAATAATAATAATAAAAAAAAAAAAATTCATCAGAGATCACTTCTGGTCCCCTCTTCCAGATCTTCCCTACGTATGAATGACAGCAATTTAAAATAAGGAATCGTAAATTCTCATCTTCCCTCCTCTTCTAACCAGTAATAATAGTTCTGTGCCTTTGGTAATATTCACGAGCAAGCAAATAATTCACCTGAGAGAGACAACACCAGTTTGATGTAGAAGCTACATCTCTAATAAGGCAGATTCAAATCTCAGACATTACTTCCCCATGTGCAATATGATTTGCCACTTACACCTGTACCACCAGTGTGATAGAGTCACTCCAGCCAAAGTAATTCATTCTGTCGAAGTATTATGTAACCTTCCCAAGATACTTCTTTGACTAGTATCCTTCACTTCTAGTCAACATAGCCTAAAGGTTCAGGAAATAGACATTTGTTCTGTATTTGAAAAATACTGATCTTAGACAAAACCCACTAATTTCTGACTGTAAATTGATCACAAATCCCCTCTCTTTATATTGCTTGCTTCCTGTTCACACTCTCATTTCTGCTTGCCAATTTGACGTTCTTGACTTCACACAAAATTTAGGATAGAATTTTGAAGAGTAAGAAAATGTGAGAAATGCAACCTCCAGTCAATCTATGTTCTAACCAAACTGGAGAGCCTTATTACAAGAAATGCATTGCACTTTTGAGGTTTTGACATGCAGCTGCCACTTGAACTGTGCAGTTCTCTGTCTACACTGTCCGTGAACAAGAAGGTATACGGCATGTTCAGGTGACATTTTAGCTTATTTGGCAAAAACATTTGGTGCATCTGCTAAGACAGTGCTGGTGATCATGGAGTCAAGTGTCAGACTTACACACTATTGATATATCAATAGGATTTTTTTTTTCTTCCATGTACATTGCCATTAACTTTTTACTTTTGTTTTAAACTTGTTAGAATATTTACTTTTCCAGATCATTTTGAATTCTTGCATTATAAATCCGGAGTCTTCTAATGTTTATAGATGTGGAAGATACACTCTATAGCATTACAAATAGTGCAAGAATCACTCAGTAATCTGTATTAATACTGATAATAATAAAATTCTCGAGTTATTTTATATTGATTTATTTCTAAGGTGGATAAAGGGTGATAAATCAGTGAGGGAATTTGGGAATTTTTACTGTATTTGCTTGTCGACTGGATTACATAGTAACTATATATAAAACAAAATGGCTGAAAACCTCCCTAGATACAGACTGCAATAGCAGCCAGGAGCCAGCTGTTAGTTTTTAAAGTCCAAAGTCCAATATATCAGTCATTTTGTTTACACAGCCTGGGAACTGGAGCACAAAGGAACATTAAAAAGAGTTTTAAAAGCTCTTGGAATGGAAGATGCACTTGAGAGATGCTTCCTAAATGAAGAGACTGACAGAGAAGCTGTGTGGAGGGAATTCAGTCCTCTGGATGGGGGAAAGGTAATTGTAGACGAGGAGACATGCAGACCATCTACTGTTTTTAAGACAAACTTTTTCTGAAATGTTTTTTGTTCTAAATAGGGCAGAGTTTATGGGAAGAAAGAATATAGTCAATAATTTATTTGTTGATAAGGTGCTTTATATAACATCATAGCTTTATTCTACTAGAAGGTATTCATCATGGCCATAACTACTCTGCCATAAATACTTTCTTTAAAGAAAATGCAAAACATTTTGCAGGGTACATGGTCACATACCCTGGAGGAGCTGGCATCCTTTGTGCAGGAGACACCTTCAACAGGACAAGGAGGTCTCTGAGCCACATTCACATCTCAGACCATAGAGATCAGGATGCTCTTTGTTTTAATTAACACAGCTGCTGTTTAAAGTAAAGAACAGAGCATGGCCTCTGTGATTGAAATGTAACTGTTTGGGAAATTCTCAATTAAATGTTACTGCCTTTGCTACAGCTTCTTCAGCTGTAGCTTTGCTAAAGCATATTATGGATATATAACTGAAAACAGCACTTAGTAGGTTGTAGTTCATTACAAAAAGCCATAAAAATAAAAGCTGTGTAAACTACAAGTATTGCATAGAGGTGAAACAGCAGAGGTTGTGGTCTGGAGTTGACTCACAGGCTGGGTCAAACACAAATGTATTAGCATTTTCATCTGTCCCACAACACTTAGTCCCACTCCCATGATCAGGACCTGCCTGTTGTCCCAGCAGGAGGGATTTTTTTGACAAGCAAGTGCTCAGGCAGGGCTCTCTGTCGCTGAAAACATTGGTAGCATGCCTGCTAGCAGTTGTTTTACCTGATCTCCTTGATATCAGGTCCCATGACATCTGAGAAGGCTGATGAGCCTACACTGGGAAGTCCACACAGCAGCCCGTCAGTTGGTTGTTATTATAATTGCTAAAACTTATGTCCTTGAAGTTTCCTTCAGGGAGTTCAAATGGAAGGCTGCAGAATCCAAAAAATCTCTAAATGACAATTTTCTGAATCAAGGCCTGGAAAAGCATTGACCTTTAGTATTGCTTATTCTTGGATGTGTTTTCCCCCTCCCTTTGCAAGTGGTCTATGTGGGTATGTGAGAGACCCATGGGAGATATGTTTGGGAAGGCGAGGTAACAGTCTCTAGAAGGCAGGCTGTGAGATCAAGGGATATGACTGATGAAGTCTTATGTGTGAGGATCAAGGGGTTCTTCAAAATTGGCTCTAACACCAGCTATGATCTAAATGTGAAAAATGTAGAAGAGAAACTGTCATGTTGTTGAAGGCTGTCTGAGAACTAGGATTTTAAAAGTCCACAAGTATCTCCTCCTTAAAATGTTCCAGCCTAAGATTCAAGACCAATGGTCCAATCTGATCCACTTTGGAGAGATGTACCGTGCAAACTGACCCCTTTTCTGGAACTGAGGAAGAGTCATCTCAGACAGTTCAGGCAGTCTATAAACTCAGATAGCTCACCCTTTATCAGTTGATTAAATGTTCCCTGACATAGCCTTGCTTTATCCTTATCTCTCCTTCCTCTTCCCTTATGTAGCAGTGACAGAATTCTAAGTGCGATCCACAGTCCTTGCAGGCAGGACTGCTCTGGGCTGGCTCTCATTTGCCTGTTGGAACAAGTAGGTAGAAGCTCTTTCCTGGATTTGCTGGGGCAGAAAGAGAGCAAATCAGTAAATCCATACCCATTTAGTGTTCACAGCATTCATCAGTTGTAAGAAGATCACCTCTTAACCATTTCAGAGGCTGCCCAGTCCATCCAGGACTCTTGCCCTGACCTTCCTCCTCCAGTGGAGTTTTTGCTCCATGGTAACCATCACCCAGGTGGTTATCAGTCACAGTCTGACATTTGATATAAGCCAGGGCTAGAGATCTCCAGGGAAGGCAGAACAAGTTGCGGTAAGGAGAGGAACAGGATGATGATCTTTTAAAGTAGAACAGCCGCCTTTTCAGTTAGAAACCTTCTTAGGTTTAGGAGGTTTTCCCTGCCCCCAACTGCTTCTTCCTCCCCTGTCTTTCATTGCCCCATTTAAGAGAGTATCAAATGCAAAAGCATTTGATGTAGCTGGGTTCTAATGGGGAAAAAATATTTTTGCTGGGTTTTCAAGTCCATTAGCTGCTGTGCTCCCAAAGAAGAGTAACAGCCTCAGTCTGCACTGCCTCTGCAATTCAAGCAGAACAAACATGAATTATCAGCTTACAAAAGTCTGGTTTTAGTCTTCCCCTGAACCTGTAGGATTTTGTGACTTTAATTTGGCTGCCTTCCTTTTAAGGCCATGTTACAGTGTCTACCTCACCTTCACACCATCCAAATAAGCCACATTCTGAGAGCTTCATATTCAGTTCTACCATATCTATGTTAGTGTCTGCTTCAATGAGTTTTTCCAGTTCTTAGTAACAGTCACTTTGCTTTGCCTTGGCCTACTTCAAGAGCAGAGTGTGTCTCCACCTCTCTGCTGGGAAAAGCATTTTTTTCATACACAGGAGCCTCTTTACAATCCGTTTCAATGAGCGAGAGGAAAAACTGTAAAGGGATGAAGATAGGAGAATGATTTAGCATTATAGAGCAAGCAAGTGAAACACAGGGAATAGTCCAGTGAAGATGCACAGGAACATTGATCTGGCAGTCACATACTTCCATCATGAAGAGACCACAGCTGAATCTTGGGTTTGGTACCAGGATTATCAAGAAACCCTGAGATCCTATACTGTGTTTAATTGTTAGTTTTCCTATGTTTGTTAGAAGATATTTATATCTTTTTCATGATATTTAGTATTAAAGTCAAAAAACCCAGTGATACTGTTCAAAGGTCAGCAAAAGAGTTGGAGAGAAAAGGGCTGGAATATTTCTTGATAGTGCTGAAATGTACTGGTAGTGCTGAAATCTAGCTACCATGGTAAGCATAGGTAGTTACACACAGCAGGGTCTGCCTGGCTCCCTCATTCCTTCCAATAAGAAATACAGTCAGTACATGAAGCTCTGCAATTTTAGAAAGCGATTTGGATTTTTTTAAAGATAAGGCAAATTCCTCTCTAAATACCTCTGAATATTGTCTCCAATATTCAGCAAACTAAGCCTTGAGTACTGATGATAGCAAATGTTGCTGATTGGGGAATTCTCTAACTGCTGTGTTGTATAAAACATTTTCTTAGTTTATAAAGAGGATTGTGAAAATTGGTGCTGAACAGAGAGTTTGGGGCAATGGAGGAATGGCATGTGTCTGGCTGTATCAGTGTTGTGCATGGCGGCATGGGCACATCAATGCCATCAGCTGACATGAACTGTTCCAGTCATTTCCAGTGTATTTTCCACTGAAAATACAGGGCTGTAGCGCACTTGTGTTTCTGTTTCCTGTATAAGAGGAAAGAAGCATTGAAGTATAAGGAAGGCAAAACAGCAAATGATAGACCATATTTGCCACATCTGAAGAATTTTCTTAATTTACTGTACACGTGTTTATAATCCACAATTTGGCTGACTTGATATGCCTTTACTAATAATAGAACATTTTTATTCTTAAACCAGTACTTATTTAAGAAACTACATGTTCTCATATGCTACTCCTGTTTGCAAAGCAAATGAGCGAAGACTGACAGTGTATGAAAAATACACCATTAAAGGTCATCTGCTTTACATTCTGCCTCTCTTTGTGGTATGTTTTTTTCAAAAAGCAGGTTTAAGATCGACAATTTAAGATATGTAATAGCATTCCCTCGGTCGTTGAGTTGTGCTTGGTACCTGCACATGAGTCCAACACATGAGGCTCTCCACCACTCTGCAGTCTGGCTCTAATTATTTCCATGCTTCCTCAGTTCTGAGAAGGAAACTGGAAAATCTCTGATCTGCTCCATCTGTTTGCTTCATACGGTACCACATGCTGATCCCTGAAGAACACAGGCTACAGCACATCCATAAAACTGGCTCAAATGAGCTTGAGTGATTTTTGTTAGAAAAACCAAGATAAGTACTTTCAATTTTTCATTTATCTTCCAGCTCTCTAATAAAAATTGGTAGGTTTTTTGTGGTTTCAGCAATGTCAAAAGAAAATGCAGCACAAAGAAAACTCTTATTTATTTGCAACTCATTTTGGCAGATAACGGTTTTGAAAGCCCAGACTAGCATGAAGCTTGGACAGCAAAATAGCCTTCCTTTTTATTCATTCACATGACAATTCACAGCCCTAAGAATTGCTTATGATTTGTAGTGTACCCCAGAGAAATCAGAATTTCAGCTGGAGCAGTATCTTCCTTTAATTACTGCTAGCACTGAACAAGTGTCATATTTTCACCCATGATGATAAAGGGAGTTAAAGCAAAAATTCAGCTGTGCCACCGGTCCAAAGTTATCCCTGAAACATCCTGGAAAACTCCTGGGTCCAGTTGCCTGGGGAGGCAGCCTGCCATCAGATCTCAGCTTGCCTGGGAAGGCTTTCTCCAAACCTTCCCCATCTGCTCATCTCAGCTGCATCTCGGCAGTGCCAGGATAGCTCTCATCCCACCAGTCAGCCAGGGAGAGTGCTCCAGAGAAGTATTTCAGCATTATTAAGAGTGCAAACAAATCAAAGCAATGGAGGAAACTTTCAGGGAGCTTTAAATAAAAAAATACACATCAGACCTGCTCTGATGCTACGGATTGAAAATTTTTGGGTTTATTTTCTTTTCCTGTCCTACTGTGGCAGGTTTGAAGGAGTGATGCACATAGACTTCTGTGCTTTGAAATAGACAGATGTTACTATTTCTGGAGTTTATTTTTTAATATAATTAAATAGAATGAAAAACTAGTAATTCTGAGCTCTTCAAAGGTAAAAAAAATCATCACATTCCCATCTGCTGCCATGGGAGTGCTTACAAGTGCGTGCTTAAGGTGAAGAGTGGTGTCCAGGCACATTGCTCCTACTGATGAAGCCTCCAACCACTACTATCAGTTGTGATGTAAACAGACGCACACACATTTAGCAAAGGCAAAGATATTACTCTTGAGGAATACTGTGCTTTGAAAAGAAGTGTGTCACAGACATCACTAATTTTAAAGAAGGAGGAACGAATTCTGTCCATGTATTTCTTAAAATTGCAACAAAGAGTCTGCATTCACAGATATACATATACACAGGTACACATGCAAGTGATGAAATGAAATCTATTCTTCCCTTGTTCATTATTAGACACTGATATACTTGTTTCGCAGTCAGAAAATTCTCATACATTATCTTAACTTATTAATAATCACTTATTAAACTTGTTTAATATTTCAAATGAAATGCATCATTGATTCTTCCTTATTTGGCAGACACTTAGAGCTGGTAGAGAGAAAACAGCCATATACAAAGGGGTTTTTTTGAGAGTAAACTATAATTTCACAACAAGCAATGCTTAAAATGCCAGTAAGTCAAAATATTAAGATGCAATGTCTGATCAGCACTCAGTGCATTAAGGCTCTCATTGAAGTTTATGCTTTTTATTTCAGTCTACTTCACAGTAGTGTTAACTGCACTGTTCTGCTTTCTCATCTAACAGAACTCAGCATCATGCTATTGAATCTGGATCACTGACTCTGTCAGTATAACTTCTGATTAACACTGATGTAAAATGAAATCATATTACCTATTTTCACTGGTTCGTATGCAACACTATATTTTGCTTCATGGTAAATGTTTACTCCTTCTGGAAGAGCATTGTGAAATCTGGCATTTATCAGCCATTTTTCAGCTGAGAAATTTCTCTTTTCTGTGCTCAAAATCTTTACAGGATAGTATTTCTGCTGATGCCTTTGCATTTTAAGTTCACTGACGGAAAAGCACCTGAAATGAACTTCCCAAGAAGCTGATCAAGAGAAATCCCAAGAATCTGGCACGGTGCAAAGAGGGCAGCAGCTGGAGACTGTGCACAGCAGCTGTGACACTGGAGGAGTGAGCTGCTGTCGCCACCTTCCCATTGGAATTTTCTGAAGAAGTCTCCTTTTCAAATAGTTTTGTTAGTCACTGCTGCTAAGGAAAACAAGCTAAAAGTCAGCACTTACAGATAGCATCTCTCTGCCAGAAGAGAGGTGTCAAAGCTATCAACTGAACAGAGAGTTTCCCATCTGGAAAGTAGTATGTTAGAGGAACTTAACAGTTGAAATGGCTTATTTAGTCTACTCTAGTAAGGGCAAAATATCCCATCATCTATAAAACCCTACAGAGTTTTAGGAATATTTTACCATTGCTTTTTACTATGAAGTAGAAAGGAACTAAATTCAGCAGCAGAATCCATAGGCAATATTCTCAAAAAAGCACTCTGAAGCAAAAAGCATATGACTCACCTCTTCTGCTAAAAAAGTTTGTCCTTCCCTCCTGAGACACCAGAACTGATGTTGTTACAGCTGCTTCCATGTGGCATTTTCTGGACCATAGCTTCTCTTTCTATTTTATGCCTATTGAAATAGTTCTGCTGTATTTGTGCATGCAAGGAAAAACGCTAGAGTAACAGAGAGGCGGCACTGCAAACTCTGTCACCCTGCCTGGGGCACCAAGAGGAATCTAGCCAGAGCACTTGGAAAGGCCTCATTCATGTATCTCGGCTGGTCGTGCAAGTGTAGGAAGACTTCTCTCCAGGAGGAGGCTCCTAGCACTTTTTGTCCTAACACAGATTTTACCTACACACTAGTTCTGATTCAAGCTCAGCAGGCTCAGCAGAATTCTTCCCAGACTTTCATGGAGAGACGCTTAAACTACTATGTTTGCTACTACTTTTCTATGTAGCAGATGGAGGATTTTGGAGTTGGGTTGGAAGGCTATGGGTTGGGAATCAGCAAACTCTTTTGACAATATAAGAGAAGAAAGAAATCCACCTTTGTAAGACTTGAAGTATTAGTGGAAATTGAAAATCAGTGGAAATATTGACAACTTTATCAATTCAACTTTATAAATTGATTTTTTTTAGATCTTTTTCCACCCTTTTCTCAGGGACAGTATCTAAAGGACCGATTTCCTGAAATGCAAAGGAATGAGCAGAAGTAAGAATAGGAAGAAGCTTCACTCTCACAGAAAGAAAACAGTTATTTGATCATTCAGCATTACTTTGTTTGAAGTAGATAGGAATTAGAAGTATGGTGAATACTCTAAAAATACTATTAAATTATTTTTCCACCCTTTTTCCACACCCATTCCAAAGATTCCACTGAGTGCCTATAATTGAAGAGGCTTTGGAACCACAGGGCTATGGATATTATTCTTCAATCCAACTGAAGAGTACACACCTCAAGTGCTGACTTTTACCTGTGTGAAAGTGATCAAAACCAAGTATATTGAAATTACAATTATAAAAACTCTTTTCTAAGTGTTTTTTTACCCTTGGGTTGGCCATGAAAGAAATACACTTTTAGCATGCATAGCCAATGATCCCAGAAGTGTCTGAAATGGCTTTTTACTTCTGTTCTCTTGACCATCACTTCTTTGAGCAGAATCTTACCAAAACAGCAAATTTAAAAGATGGTTTATTTCATTTAGTTCCTACTAGGAATATTTGTAATACTACAGTTAACCAGTCAGCTCTAGTGGTATAGAATTAATTCACTGTTTGCCCACTTTCTGAACACAGAACACAACTCTTGTGGCTCTAAACTCCATTAACAACAACAAAAAAGGTTTAAAAAATATGGTTTTAAAACAGTTGTATTCGGGACACTGCTAAAAAGGAAGGATTCAAAGCTCTCAATCATATGTTCCAAAAGGGCTTTAGCTATATGTGGAAAACTAAAGTTCTTTATGGATTTTCTTGAAGCTGGAAAGAAACGTTGACATTGCCTGGTCTGTCTCCTGCATAACATAAGATTTAATGGAGCTGGAAACTATTGTCTGAACTATAACAAGCAGCTGTGAGATTCAAATTTAGACTTAAAGCCTTCAAGTGTGAAGAACTTACTAGCTAGCACATTTAGCAAAATCCAGTAGCTCATTGACTGTATGACTTTATTTCTGTGGTTGTTTCTTATCTAAATACAGGCTTACAACCCTATATAAAATGAACAGAGTAAAAAATGATCAAGATAGTATTGAATATGTTAATTTTTAAGAAGCTTATTAGCACCTTGGGGTACTTGGAGTTGCTGTTCAGTTGGACAGGAATAGAGTTCCCATGAACATTTTTCAGAATTGAGGCAGTAATGGCAAGACCCTCCAGCTGGTGCAAGCCAGCATAGCTCTAGGGGCTTCTCTGGCTTTGCAACCGTTGTAAACCCAACTTCTTTTTTCTGGAAGTTTCTTATATTCCAAGAGATAAAACTCTTGCTATAACAGCAAAGGAAAAACAAAGATTTTGGAGAAGCAAAGAATGTTAACATTTTTCTTCCTGTCTTGTCAAAATGTCTGGATGAAAGGATGTTTCATAGCTTTAGCTGTAGTTTTCACAAGTTTTACTGCAGTAGCAGGAAGGCATACTACCACAAGCTATTAGTGTTCCTGTTCCTGCAGCTAGTGCATGTTTTTTGAGACTTTTTTTTCTTGAAGTCATTAGTGTATATTGTCTTTCTGCTATTAAAAAGATACACACTTCAAGAAGGACAAATAATCAGCCACCTCATTTGGATTTGGATCCAATGTTATATACTTGCCAGATACCCTGTCAGACAGAGTGAGAAAAAAATGTCTAGTAGGCGTACTGCTTTATATATGATTACATTGATTTGATATAGTCTGCAAGATAATAGATGTAACTACAAGTTTCTGCCCTGTGAGACCAGTTGCCACTGCAGAAAAATGGATAGGACAATCTGAACACAGCCAAGACTTTGTTCTGACTAAGCATTTCTGCCTGGATGATCTGGCCTATGATACTGAGTGCTTTCTCTCTGCAAATATGGAGCATTAAACCCACTATTAAGCAACCAGCTACATGTTTCTTCTGTTTGGGTGAGAGCTACTGTTATGTGCCATCAGCCACAGAAAAGTACAAGAGGTCATTTCAGATCACCTCCTGCAGAGCACCAAACCAAAGCAGAAATTATGACCAATTAAAGGATTTAGGAAGGGACAATCTGAACATAGCCCAAATATCCATGTTCAGTACATAGAACATTTAGTAAATTGTTAGATGAGACCCTAGAGCAACCTTTACTTGCACAGAATACCTAAGAGAAAAAATATTTCCACTATTAGTAAGCATGAGCAGCATATTAACCAAGAAGATAGTATTAGATCAAACATGTCAAATGCCACAAACTTGTTTGTTTCCTGATACAACTCCACTGACTTCAGCCTAAACCGATGGCCAAAGACCTAAATTTCATTCCATGGCTTCTTTGAACAACTTGAAAGTATTATGATAGAAGTCATAAATATTTCAGAGGATTGTTTCTAAATTTGGCCTTTGAAAAATAAACAGAGATCAGACAAATACTGCTATGCAAAGAGGACGAGCGCAAAGGGGAAGATTTCCAGTGAGGGCACAGGGCTTTCAAACCACACCTCTGGGTTTTGCAGGGGCATGCTAATTGCCACCGTGAGGCTGGATTCCTCACCTTCAGGGTTTGCTTGCTGGCCACTTCATATTAAAGTAAGTTTTTGGTCAAAATCCTGAGTTTGCCTCCTCTTACAGCTGTGATTCAAATAGAAAGTAGATAAAAACTGCTAGATTTATTGAGCCTTTGTTCATTAAGATACTGAACAACAGTTATTAATATATTTGAAGATATGCCATCTCTGAAATGTTGCCAAAACAAAAATATACAGCACACAAATGCAGGTAAGTAACTCCATATTTTATCTTGCTGATAATCACATTAGGAAGGATGTTTAAATAGTAGGTGTACCTAGATCAAATTAAAATTACAGAGACAGTGACACACAGAAAACGTAGGTTAGATATACAATTTTTTTATTTGGTTCCTTATTTTGTGTTCTTCTTCAGCTACAGTGATGCTGCTTCAGGTTATGTGGTTGTCAAGAGATTATAAATCAAATACTTGATCAAGTGAATGATGTATTAATTAAACTGAAAAATTAATTAAACTGAAAAAATCAAGATTAGATATCTTGGGATTCTGTTAATTTTTATAGTGGTGCTAAGTGATGATTACTATGGACCTCATGTGACATCAACTGAATGACTGGGAAGATGTTACAATCCCTCCTGCATAACATACAAAGTCCCTGAAGAGAACTGAAAAACTCCAATTTACACATTTATATATTTATAGGAGCCACATCTAGGTGTTCTTATTCATTATAAATACGTTGAGACTTTTCCCGATTATATATTGTGTTAAACAAAAGCTGATAGTTTTATATAATGTCACTTTCATCTTAATCAAAGATGAAGAATAAGAAGCAACTTCAAAAAAATAAAACAGCAGAAGGAAATTATTACAAACTTAGGAAACAAGTACATAACGTCTGCACTGGTCACTAAAATCCCAGGCAGACATTTGGTGGTTTTACTTCATTTTGAGTCTCCTATGTGGCGAAGGAGTTGCTGCCAGTGCAGGTTGTCCCCCGTGAGCTGCACAGCTTCATGGAGCCTGACAGTCACTTCCCTGTGGCTGAGAGTGAAAGAACAGACTGCTCTAATGAAAACCTTGTTGTTTACTTCCCATTATTTCCCCTGGTAATTTTCAGGTTTGGTTTTAAACTGAATTTCCAGTGTTCTCTCCAGTTTGTGCATTGCTCAAGGTCAGGCGATGCTCTGCTAAAATAACAAAAAATGTATAATGGCTATAGTTTACTCCAGATTAATTGCTGTCCCCTAACCCCTGCCTTGTGCATGGAAAACCTTCCAGGCCAGTGAGACAAACAAACAAGCAGAAACTCAAGTAACATAAGACCAGTATACAGAAACCTGTGGGTGGAGGCATCTGGAGCATTCAGCTACAAAACAAAGGGAAGGAGGATGGTAAAACCACCGCAAGACTGCATGAAATGGAATGGTGTGAGGAACCCTGGAGAGAAAGGAAGAGAAAAAGTGGACAAAGAGCCATCACCTGGATTTGGCAACCTTAATTTTGGTGGTTCAGAAAGCAGCAGTGTTCCAGTGGTGCACATCAGATAATATTTTAGATGTTATATACACATATATATATATATATTCTATATTTATAGAAATAATATTTTCTATATTCACTGCATGGATGCATTTTTGGAAAACTATTTCCACATCACACTTCCAGATGACCAGGAAATCCAGGCAATATCTGCCTATTTCAGGACTGCTTCCTAATGGATCTACCTGAGGGTATCATCTAGAGTGCAAATGAATATTGCTGAATGCATTTTCATACTTTCAGTGCTGGATCAGAAGAAAACCACAGGCACCTGAGGTGGGATTTCACCACCTCAGCCTGCTCAGATTGTGCTCAGATGACTTTTTTGCTTTGGAGACATCCCTGCAGCCCCCTCTTTTACAGCAGTCCCTTATGGGTCTCACTGCTGCAGCATTTGCAGGGCTGAGCATCTCCATGTGCATTGCAAACCTAAGTTTTTGGGAAGGGAAGGGAAGGGCTTGGGTTCAACCTGGGCAAGATGTCAAAACTTTTTATATCATTCTGACAGCCTTTCAAACCATCAAGAAAAAAATGCCTATAGATAGCAATTGGCTGTCTGTACTGAGAGATAAGTCACATATCTGGATGTCATTCGAGGCAGCTGAAGGTGTCTGTAGCCACAGAGAGGCAAATGATATGTGCAATTGGTAGTGTTTACTAGTCCAACTGACTCGAGCTTTTTCTGATTTACCATGGCTCTTCCCATTGGAAAGAGGAAAGAGAAAAAAAAAAAAAAAAAAAAAAAAAAAAAAGAATGAGAGTAAGCAAAAATAGGCTCAGAAAAGAGAAGATCTGTAAGGTGATCTTAAGGCAGCACAGTGAGCTCTCACAAGGATCACACACAAGGGACAGGCAGTCAGGACAAGCCTCAGCATCACACATGGGCTCTCCATCCATCAAACCTGAAACTCAGCCTTTGGCCCCGAGGGAGAGTTTGAAAATAAGAGAATGCTCTTGCTGCCAGCCCTGATACAGGGAGAAGGAGCCACTTCACCTCTTTGGACAGTGGGTGGAAGGACCCAGCTCTGTTGCTGGCAATGCATGCCATGAACAGAGGGTCCTCCAAAGTCAGGAAGAAGAGTAGATATTGCAACTCCTTGGCCCTGCAGCACTCGTTTCCCTTTATGGCCCTGCTTAGCATGCACAGTGGAGATCCCCCACAACCACCTGAGGCTTCCAAGTGTCCTACAGAGCTTTGCTAGCTGAGCTGGCCTCCTGAAGGCAGTTTGGCAGGCTGGACACCTGAAAGTTCTGTAAGACCAGCACGCCAGCCGCAAACAGGAGACAGATAAAATATCCCGCTGACAGAAAAAAAGGCAGAAGAGAGAAAAACACTGAGCTCTGCTTTCATCTGTGCTGATACTCAGAGCTAGCTGCTGGATCCTTTCGGTGTCCTAGAGACGAGGGTGCTGTCTCTGGTCTCTGGGGGGGAATACCACAACAGCCAGACCATTCTGGTAGCGAAAAAAAAAAAAAAAAAAAAAAAAGGAAAACATAAAAAGCAAGACAAACAAGGGTGAAGAACCCAAGAAGAGGAGAGTAGCTTAAGTCTGTAAATGGAATTTTCTGTGAGGAGAGCTCAGAACAGTAAATAGTTAAAAGGCACTAGGAATTCCAGTTGGACATTTTTTGGTGCAAGAGTTGTCATTTCAATAAAGCCATAAACTTCACACTAGCTCTGTAATACCCTTCTTTTGCTTGTCACTTTTATTCTGCAGTGTTCGTTCATGCCAGTGATCCTCTGAGGGTGAAACACATGAAAGTTTCACTCATCTCTGCACTGCCATTAAGCTTCAAAGGGTTGGCTCTGCATACAATTTAAAATCACTTTCTGCAGTAAAGCACTGTTACTAGCTCAAGCAAAGAGAATGAACATTCAGGGGAAAAAAAAGAGTCCTTTAATACGGGCTTAGGATCATCAGGTTAATTTTCCTTTGCATGGATTTTTTTTCCCCAAAATATTTTAGGGATGTTGATGTTTTTATGAAGCTTTTCATTTGGAGTGACTCATAGCTGTGGCTTCTTATAACAGAAGGGATTCCTATTTGGACTCCCTACAAGGCAACTCCTTTCTATTTACATATAAATCAGATGCAGGAAGAGATTAGGAGCTTCATTCCAGTAATTGCAAGCAATCTAGGTCCTCCAACATTCACATTTAGCTGATTTGCGAAGAACTACACTATGAGCTGTACAGAAGACTTGGAGAGGGGGAAGGCAGGGGAAAAAAAAAAAAAAGAAAGAACTGTTGTTTGAGCAAGGGATAGTGACTGGAAAACCCAGTGGAAATCTCAGAAATAAAAGCAACCTGTGTTAACTTGAAATGCAAGTATGCTAAAGGTGTCATGTGTTTCTGATTTTTCTGCTTTGGATACAAAAGGATAAAATGAAGTCAATCTCCCAGGCTTTGATGGAAATAAGCAGCCCTATTAAAGTACCAATTTGAACCTAATAAAAGCGACTGAACTCCATACACCAGGGTCATGCTGTTAACAATCTGGACTAGAAGGTAAACAGCATTAATTCAGCATGGAGCTGAGTGGAGTGTTGTGAGAACAGGGAAATAACCTACAGGAACCAAGAGAGGAAAAAAAAATGCGAAATCAGATTGAATTTGGAGTAACATGAACTAATACATCCAGGCAAATCAACCATGATGAGCTCTCCCAGCCTGGCTGGAATGGATTTGACTCAAGGGCAGAAAAAACAGGTTAATCCTTTATGAGTCAGGGCCTGGCAGGGCCAGCTCCCTGCTCTGAGACAGCAGCAACCAGGATTCAGTGGGAGATCTGGGTGCACAAATCATGTGAAATACTGTAATTCTGCCAAGAGCAGAGGGGGCCATGTGGCTGTGCAGCCGGACCCTGACCACAGGGCTGGGGGGAGCGCCTGCCACACAGCCAGAAGGCAGAAAAGTTCTCTTCTTAGCACGCTGCTCCCCTGTCCTGCTAATCTTAGTCTGCAGTCAAATTTATACTAAATTATTAACTCCAACAAAAGTGAGTTTCCACACAAGTAAATGTGCACATCAGTGCTTCACCCATATAGATATATGATCTCTCTACATAAATTACATATACTGCCACTGATGCTCATCTGGAGCCAGCAGTTACACCAATTCAAAACTGGTGTAAATCTACATTAGAATTAAGCTATTGTAAACTGTTCCCTCTGAAATATGTGTTTATATCTGACAGCCTGCAAGTTTTGCTCAGGAAACTTGTGAAAAGAAAAAAAGGTCTTCCAAAACAGTTTTATTTGAAAAGCCTCCAAATTATACACTCCAGAACTATAAACAAGGTTCTCTTATGAAAGTGGATTTAAATGTCTTTCCATGAGATCGGCATTTAATAGAGATTAATTTCTCATTCCATCTTTCTTTTATGGATTTTACTGTCAGTATAAACATTTGAAAGGCAGATACTAAGATCATTTCATCTGTTTAGGAACTGAGCCTCAAAGAATGCTGCTTTTAATCTGCAAACCTTTTAGCCACAAAGACACTTCCCAGAGTTTTCCAAGTATTCTGGTATAACCAAAACTTGACGGAGAACATGTCTATATTATGGTGATTTTTCTTAGATCATTTTCTTCGAAGGTGGAAGGAAAGATAAAGGGACACAAAAGTCAAGCTAGTGTTTATAGTTGTTGATCTAGTACATGGAAGTGCCTTAGACTTTTTTTCTTGTATGGCTCCCAAATATCACCTCTGGGCTTGAATCTCCCTTCTTTGAATTCAGGAACAATTATTCCCCGCTTTCCAAGTAAGCTGCTCTAGTGATGTGCATTTCATCCCAGCAGCCTGTGCCATGCAACAGTAGTAGTCTGCATGCAAGGGCTTCAGGAGCTGAGCAGAAACTGCAAAAGAGATGGAGATCTTCTACAGGGAAAAAAAACAAAAAACAAAAAACAAAAAAACAAAACAAAAAAACAAAACAAAAAAAAAAACCAAAAAAACCACAAAACACCAACCCAACCATAGGAGGAAAAAAAGTGACAAACTAAACTAAAGACAAAAATACCCTGAGCTGACAAAGCATGATACTACCCTACTGGTAAAAACACAGATATGACATTTGTTGTTTAGTTTTCTGCCACTAATGATGGAAATAGATAGCTGCATAAAGCTAAGCCACAGAGAATGAAATTTTTTAAATTACAATAACACATAGCATTTTATTAGTAAATAACTGAAAACCAATGACATATTTTTATGCAAACCATGCACAGCCAATCTATGTATATTTTTGTTTTCATAATATGAAAAGGAAATGGTAACAAATATACAAGCTAATACCCTTCCTGTAGTCAAACTATGCCTGTTCAGGAACTATGTAATTGGATACAATATAATATCATCATTCATCATCTAAGACATTCAATACAACTTCACTCGTATCATAAGGTCATTTCTTCCAATAGTCATTTAAGAAAAACATCATTTTGTACTCCAAAAATATTTATGCTGGCTTCAACAAAAAAAAAGTGTCTGATTGGAACAGTTCATGGTATCTTGAGGATGCTCAAGTTCCTGACATTTCTCACTGCTGTCCCATGTGAATGTAAGGACTTCACAGAGAGTCTTCAGACAGTTATATTTACAATTTCTTCCTCTTCATCAAGGTCAAAGAGATTCGAAGGTGCTCAAGAACTCACAAAATCAGAATATTTTATTTATAATCTTCTCAGTGCTAGAACAAGTGTCAGCTGCTCTTTGATCCTGTAAACGGAAAGATCTCCCCAGCCATTAATAAGGGCTAGGAACTACCATTTTTCCTGGCCCTGTGCCTTTCTGAGTCAGAAAGAGCTTCAGGCTCTGCACCTACCTGTGCAGCCCCTGGAGACATATGCTCAAAAGATGACAGATACTATCGACTGATATTGCAAAATAACACTAAATTCTCTGAGTTAATTTTTTATTATTAACTGAACATAATTTTAAAGTTACAGCATCATGTGTCCCCCCCCTCCCCCCCTGTATTAAGGTTCTATCCATGGCAGGACCAGATTCTCCCCTTTGACTACATGGAGACAGCGGGAAGTAAAGACTGTACTTGTAGAGACAAGCCCTAAAAGTTAAAGCTTGCAGTCCCCAGAGGAGAAAAGAGTAGGATGCAATCCTCGTTTGGGTGGGACAGCACATTTTGAAAGTGATTGCATTAGGAACAGGGGAGCAATTGTGTGCAGAGAAAAATGTCTTGCCCTCCTCAAGAACAAAAGGAGGAAATACCATCATTCCTTCCTTTGGATGTATTTTGTCAGCATCAAATGGAATTTTGTATAAGTGCATGAATATACCCACATGCACACATGCATAAACGCATACAGGCATTTAAGATTAAAGTTGCTCCGAGCTCTGGACTAATCACAGTATCACAATACCTTCTGTCCTGCTCTACTCTAATGAGGAAGATGGAATAGAAGGAAAGAAGGACAAGTCTGAAGAAAAGGATAGTGATCCCAGCAAAAGGCTGTCTTCTGCTCTTCTTTTCTTCAACAGGAGTTTCTGTTGCTTAATTAATTTATGAGAAGTGTGAACCCTTCAGTCCCCTCTGTTTTGGAAGAAAAATACAAGTGTTTTCTTTCTCACCTGCCATAACACTGCCCTTTGATGGCAGTCCAGAGGCTTATTACATTTCTTATCTCTGAAAAATGTTTGTCTTTAGACATTCTCACCAAAAAAAAAAAAAAAAACCAAAACAACAATTTGTTAGTCATTTCTTGTTTTCTTATCATGGCTATTATTCATAACTTTTGCTAATTTGCTAAAAGGGCCAAAACAGACATATACTTTACACTGACCGTGGTGATGTATTCAGAAGAGCAGGCACATTGCAGACCTTATTAGTGACACCGTCATCCATATCAATCCAAAATCACAGGTTGTGGTATTGCCCAGAAAAGACATTACTCATTTAGAAGTAACTCTTAGACTCTGATGCCCATTTCCCAATCTGTTTACTTATTCACTCTTCATCAGGGAACAGAAGACAAGATTCCCTACTCCTAACACAGCATAAGCCACATGGGATCCTTCTTGTCACCTTTTCTTTGGGTTCATGATTCCTTCGTCTGGGCTATCAGTAGTGTATCTGCAATAGGAAGGATGGAGTGTGACCCCATCCCAGCCTAGCTTAGAGACTGGGAAATGGGAGGTGGCTGGGGCTTCCTCAGGATGTGGAGGAAAATGAATCAGATCTTCCACTGCCCAGACAAGTGCTTTCCCCCCAGGCCGTCAGGACAACATGGCCACTGCCTTTCCCTCTTATCCTAGGTATTGCTATCCCTCGCTGAACCATGAGTGCTCAGACCACTTCTAGAAAATCAAGCCCTTCCAGAGAGAAGCACTGAATTGATACATTTAGCCAAAAAACTGTGGCCCCATCATGTGTGGCAATGCCATTAAAGGTACCCAAGTAAGCTTTTTGGGTCTAAGTCAAATCTCTGAGCACCTACGCTGCCCAGGCAGACTTTATGTTAATTGCTTAGAGAAGTCTAGTTCCTTAAATTCGGCTTATAAAGAAATATAGGTGTCTGAATTGTGAGTCTGACCATTAATCTCTCTGAATTTATGTTGTGCAAAAACATGAATCTGAGTACATACTAAAGGCCATACTCAAACATGGCTTTAACGAAACCTTTGGAGAATGCTGGAGAAGATGGGAAACCATGATCAAAATGCATCTGCAATGTAAATATGAACGCATGCATGATCTTTTGTTTCACTGATCACATCTAAGGTAAGAGCCTCTGCTATACTCCAGCCTTGCTGCAAGGCTCAGTGCGCAAGGTTTAATTCTTGCCGGGATGAGAGAGCACGTGGCTGTTGCCCCTAACCCACCCGCGCCGGTAGGGCTGGAAGTTAGACACAGACCCCAGCTAAAATAACAAGAAATTTAATACAACAGAGTGATAGAACAATCTGAATAACAACAGTATCAATGGTAACAACAATAAACAGCAACAACAGTGAACAAGACAAAAGATATACAGAGAAATACCGCTAAAATGATCACGGAGCAAACCCGTCGCGTGTATGGCAAAAACCAACACCAGAAGCAAAAGGTGAAAAGGCTCCACCCCTGGACCTGACGTCAGCATGGTATGAATAACCCGGCTGGAGATCCCTTCCCCCTCTCTCTCTGCTGGGGAAAACTTCACTCTATCCTGGCTGAACCAGGACACTCAGCAAAGAGGCAGTGCCTCCATCATTAATGCTAGTAGCTGGTTCACCTTTCACAGAAAGGTGAAAAGCAGACATAACACTCTTGTGATCTAGAATTTATGTCATTTGGCACTTGCCCTGAAGTAAATGCTAATACAGCTTTCCGTGTTCATATGTCTTCCTAATTTCTAATGGCACATTATAATGCTTTCTCTAACAAAACAATTTTTATATCAGGAAGTCGCACAGTTACATCAGTTTCTAGATAGGATATTATAGATGCACTGATGTCAAATCTGAGAGAAGGAAGTCAAGAATAAGGAGTTTCATGTACTGACACCAACTCTTCATTCTTACCTCTTTGCATACTTTTACTTGAGATCAAAAGCCAAGACTGGGTGGAAGTTCAGAATATCCAGGCTCTTCTTAACCTGGCTCTTCTTAACATTCGGGATTAGTAAATATTTTGGGGTGGGACCTGCCCTTTCCTTTCTGCAAAATAAAAATCATAGAAACATATAATGGTTTGGGTTGAAAGGGACCTTAAAGATCATCTAGTTCCAACCACCCTGCATGGGCAGGGACAACTTGACTAGACCAGGTTGCTCAAAGCCCTGTCCAACTTGGCCTCAACACTGCCAGGGAGGGGGCAGCCATAGCCTCTCTGAGTAGCCTGTTCCAGTGTCTCACCACCCTCACAATGAAGAATTTCTTCCTTATATGTAATCTGAATCTACCCTTTTTCGGTTCAAAATGGTTTCCCCTCATCCTACCACTACACTCCCTGAAAGAGTCCCTCCTCATCTTTCCTGTAGTCCCCCTTTAGATACTGGAAAGCCGCTATAAGATCTCACTGGAGCCTTCTTTTCTCTAGGCTAAACAACTCCGACTCTCTCAGCCTGTCCTCGTAAGGGAGGTGCTCCAGGTCTCTGATCATTTTTGTGGCCTCCTCTGGACTGGCTCCAACAGGTCCATGTCCTTCTTACATTCGGAGCCTTAGAGCTGACAGCAGTACTCTAGATGAGGTCTCATGAGAGTGGAGTAGAGGGGTAGAATCACCTCCCTCGACCTGCTGGCCACCTTTCTGTTGATGCAGCCCAGGATATGGCTGGCTTTCTGGGCTGTGAGCAAGCACACATTGATGGCTCATACTCATATTTTTCATCCACTAATACCCCCAAGTCCTTCTCTGCAGGGCTGCTCTCAATCCACTCATCACCCAGTCTGTATGTGTGCTTGGGACTGCCCCGACCCATGTGCAAGACCTTGTATTTTGCCTCATTGAACTTCATGAGGTTTGCACGGGCCCACCTCTCAAGCCTGTCAAGGTCCCTCTGGATGACATCCCTTCCCTCCAACGTGTTGACCGCACCACACAGTTTGGTGTCATCAGCAAACTTGCTGAGGGTGCACTCAATACCACTGCCATGTCCCCAACAAAGATGTTAAACAGCACTGGTCCCAGTACTGACCCCTGAGGAATGCCACTCATCACAGGTCTCCACTTGAACATTGAGCTGTTGCCCGCAACTCTTCGAGTGCAATCATCCAGCCACTTCCTTATCCACCGAGTGGTCCATCTGTCAAATCCACATCGTTCCAATTTAGAGATAAGGATGTCATGCAGGACAGTGTCAAATGCTTTGCAAAAGACCAGGTAGATTATGTCAGTTGCTCTACCCTTATCCACCAATGTTGTAATCCTGTCATGGAAGGACATGAAATTCATCAGACAGGATTTGCCCTTAGTGAAGCCATGTTGGCTGTCACCAATGACCAATTTATTTTCCATGTGGCCTAGCATAGTTTCCAGGAGGATCCGCTCTATAGTATTGCCAGGCACGGAGGTCAGACTGACTTAAAATAGGCCCCATAAAACTAAATATCAAGTATGTACTGTTTTTCATCTGAATTTGATGAAACAATGGCAAATATAAAGTTCTCCTTGATGGCAAAGATTTTTTTATTTATTCTCGCTCAATGAACTGCTGAAGAGGTAGTTAATAGGACACAGTCAATGGGACAACAAGGAGGATGAAAATATGGAAACTTCCATTAGCACTTTTAACTGAATATAAATCTCAGATATTTTTAATATAATTAGATCATATTTACTCATGGAAAACTGTTCTCCCAGAAAACTTCAGTCCATTCCTACTCAGAACAAAATAGGCAATGAGTAACTTCTCAGTTGTTCTTTAAACAAGACCTGGAAATCTAATTGATAATAAATTTAGAATTCCATTAAAAATTAAATAGTTTCTTCTTTGACTGACAGGTAAAAATCCTACTGGGGAACTTTGTTATTTTTTAATGACTCAAGGCTTGTGGAACATTATATTTCATAACAAGAAGATGTGAGAACATTGACTCATGGTGGGTTTTCCTCTTCTCTGGGGTAATAAAACATGTCTTACTCTCTTAGCCATGGAGACTTCTCCAACATAATGTGCTAAAAGCAAAGGATTTTGCCTGTATACCACTGAACTCACAAATTTTGTCACAGATCTCACTGAAAGAAGGACTGGAAACAGAATGAGAATGTTTAAATGTAATTCTGTGAAGACCATATATTTAGAACCCATCTAATTTTCATCAAGTCTTTCCTTCCTTACATCCTTGCCACGCTGTGGTTGGCTGTTTAGGCCAACCACCATTAGAAATCCAGTGAATAGGTGTGAAGTACGTGCTATACATTGAACTTTTAATATCTAAACCAGAACGTACTGTTCCCAAAGAGCGATAAAAATGTTTGCATCCTAAGGGCATTTTTATATTTGCATTTGGAAAGTATTTCTCTCTTCATGGCTGTTACCCAGTCAAAAAACAATGTGTAAAGAACAGCCAACAACTTGGAGTGGAAAGAAGTTACTTATTTCCTTGCTGTGGTCCAAGGTGTTTCAGGATTGCTGAATATAGTTTCCTGTTGTTTAGACAGTTCTTAGAAGTAGACCTTTGGGGAAGCAAATTATCCTGAAAGTTGCACTAACCTCAGAGTAATGTAATTGATTTCCCTATATTAGTCCTGGTTTATGTCACTGTGCTTCAGGTTTTTGTGTATTTTAGGAAAAAAACAGAAAATAACTCAATGCATGTTCAAGTATGGACCTATTCAAACTGCTGATATCCAATAACAGGAATGGCTTCAGTTTTATGAATACTTTGGAGTGATCAGTGCAACTTCAGATGACATTTGAAATAGAACCAGGTGTCCAAACATATGTCTTTATCTCTCACATTGCTCTATTTCGTGATAAGAAAGCAATATTTATTGCCAGGTGTGTGTGTGTGTGTGCCCCTTTTGCCTTATTGCAGCACAACTTTCAGTAAGCTATGGGCAAGCTCTTGGAAGCCAAGCAATTTATGCTAGTCTCTTTATTGATAGCCTGTTAATTAATTGATAGTCTGTTAGGCACTTCCATAAAGCAGCTTTCTCAAAGTGTATCTCAACAAATTTAAGGCATTCTGGCACCTTGCAGACCACAGGTCTCTTTGAAAATCAGGGACAAATTTGAATGTGTTGCCATATTGCAGTGTTTTAAATATTATTTTTTTTTCTGCAGGTAAGTACACAGTTTGAAATAATCAAAATTATTAAGTGATGTTTATGCCTGTAATTGATATTCTGTTCTCTTCAAATGTAACACAGAGTTATTACATCCCTTTCCATCTTGTTTCCACCATCATTTTATTACATTGTAACATGGAAGTGCCTTGGTCTGAGGTTTCTTTTAGTGGAGAAAAATAAAAATTTGTTTCCATATGAAAGCGGGTCACACACAAGACTACAAACAGACATTATATTTTTTTCAGGTTCTATGCAATTCAGGGGTCAGTATAGTTCCAGTCTCTCCTTGATATTTTCTCACACAGCTGCTTTATTTTTGGTATCACATACTTACTGTCAGGCTCGGCTGATTACAAAGGCAGGATGACATTCTCGCAGACTTGGCACCGTAACAGAACTATAGCCCATCTTTCTCTGTGCAGCTTGTACCTGAATTAGATTTTGAATTCTGATGGCATCAATACCACCCAAAATTCACATAACTTCAGCCATAGTATGCCTAATCATTAATTATGACAGTTATAGTAAACACAATCTAAGTATAGTTCAGTAGATTAAATTAAACAAGTTATGTTGAAGAAGGGACTAGCCACACGCAGTGATTACAGAGAGGCTGTGAGGCTATGCAGGGTAGAAATCAGAAGGGCTAAAGCCCAACTGGAAATTTATTTGGCCTCTGCAATGAAGGATAACAAGAGAAGTTTCTATAAGTATGTCAGTAGCAAAAGAAAGTCCAGGGAGACTCTCCATCCCCTGCTAGATGCAGAAGGAAATTTGGTAACAAGTGATGAGGAGAAGGCTGAGGTGCTTAATGCCTTCTTTGCCTCAGTCTTTAAAAGCAAGGTTAGTTGTATTGATGAAATCCAGCCTCCACAGCCATAATACAGAGACTGGGAGAACGACCCCCTGCAATCCAGGAGACAGTCAGTGACCTGCTGCATCACACAGACACACACAAGTCTATGGGACCAGATGGGATACACCCGAGGGTGCTGAAGGAGCTGGCTGGGGTGCTCGCCAAGCCGCTTTCCATCATTTACCAGCAGTCCTGGCTGACCGGGGAGTTCCCAACAGATTGGAAATTGGCCAGTGTGATGCCCATATATAAGAAGGGTCAGAAGGATGATCTGGGAAATTACAGGCCTGTCAGCTTGACTTCAGTGCCCGGGAAGCTGATGGAGCAGCTCATCCTGAGTGCCATCACACAACACCTGTGGGACAACCAGATGCTCAGGCCCAGTCAGCATGGGTTTATGAAAGGCAGGTCCTGCCTGACAAACCTGATCTCCTTCTATGACAGGGCGACCTGCTTGTTGGATGAGGGAAAGGCTGTGGATGTTGTTTACCTTGACTTTAGCAAGGCCTTTGACACCATTTCCCACAGCATTCTCCTGGCAACACTGGCTGCTCGTGGCTTGGATGGGCACACGCTTTGCTGGGTGAAAAACTGTCTGGATGGCCGGGCCCAAAGAGTTGTGGTGAACCGAGTTAAATCCGGTTGGCGGCCGGTCACGAGTGGTGTCCCCCAGGGCTGGGTTTTGGGGCCACTCCTGTTTAACATCTTTATTGATGATCTAGACAGGGGATCGAGTGCACCCTCAGTCAGTTTGCAGCTGACACCCAGTTGGGTGGGAGTGTTGATCTGCTCGAGGGCAGGGAGGCTCTGCAGAGAGACCTGGACAGGCTGGAGCCATGGGCTGAGCCCAACTGGGGGAGTTTCCATAAGGCCAAATGCCGGGGGCTGCCCTTGGGCCACAAAAACCCCCAGCAGCGCTACAGGCTTGGGGAGGAGTGGCTGGAGAGCTGCCAGTCAGAGAGGGACCTGGGGGGGTTGATTGACAGCCGGCTGAACAGGAGCCAGCAGTGTGCCCAGGGGGACAAGAAGGCCAATGGCATCCTGGCTTGTGTCAGCAATAGCGTGGCCAGGAGGGACAGGGAAGGGATCTGACCCCTGGACTCGGCACTGGTGAGGCCGCAACTCGATTCCTGTGTTCAGTTTTGGGCCCCTCACTACAAAAAGGACATTGAATGACTCAAGCATGTCCAGAGAAGGGCTACAAAGCTGGTCAAGGGTCTGGAACACATGTCCTATGAGGAGTGGCTGAGGGAACTGGGGGTGTTTAGTCTGGAGGAGGCTGAGGGGAGACCTCATCGCCCTCTACAGCTACCTGAAAGGAAGCTGCAGAGAGCTGGGTTGAGCTTTAGCCTAGTAGAAAGTGACAGGACAAGAAGTAATGGCCTCAAGTTGCGCCAGGGACAGTTCAGACTAGATATTAGGAAACATTTCTTTACAGAACAAGTTGTTAGGTGTTGGAATGGGCTGCCCAGGGAGGTGGTGGAGTCCCCATCCCTGGAGGTGTTCAAGAGTAGGATCGATTTAGAGCTAAAGGATATGCTGTAGGTTGGAACTGTGCTAGGAGAACGGTTGGACTAGATGATCTCCAGGGTCCTTTCCCACCTAGATGATTCTATGTTTAATAATGATTTGGTTTAAATCTCACTAGACCCAGGGGAACCCCTGTCCTGTAACCTTTACTGGTGAATTAGTTTGATTCCTGTGTTTGGGACACTCACTCTTTATCTAGAAAACCATTCACAGAAATTTGTTTATTCACTAGGTCAACATTTACCTTGGAATGTAAATATTTTAAGACTAAACAGGGACTTCTAATAGGATGTAGTATTTTTATAAATACGATCCAATGAAAGATGTTGTTGAAAGATGTTGGTTTGCCTCTTTTACTCTTCAGGATGTGTGAATTCATGCATAATTCAAGTTTTAGCTTTCCTGGAGGATTTTCTAGAATTTATGGAACCAGTAAAATTATCAGATTCAAAGAACTACAGAGCAAAAATTCATCAAATGACAATGTTCTTCACTATTTTTAATACTGTGTTGCTTCCTTCTGTTAATACTCAATATCCTGCGGACAGCTGAGGACAGTGTTGTGCCTTCCATGGATTCACTTGTTCTGCTTTCTCAGCTAAATTGTGTAAGCTTAGCATCCACAACCCTGCAGACCCGAGGCTGTCCTTCCATTGACAGAACCAGAGTTAGAGTCCAGAATGGGACTCTAAAAAGGATGAGCAAAAGATGATGTTCAGTATTTCTCATGGTCACTACTTTTATTTAAGAAAAATATGTAAAACTTACATGCACAAACATGAAAATATCTATTGGAAGGAGTTTACTGTAGTAATTTCTGTATTTAAGAAGAGTACACAGTGTTGAAGACCTGAGTGACAACAAAAATGTTAATAAGGTAATAAGTGATAGGACAAGAGGGAATGGCCTCGAGTTGTGCCAGGGAAGGTTTAGACTGGATATTAGGACGCAATTCTTTACAGAACGGGTTGTTAGGCATTGGAATGGCCTGCCCAGGGAGATGGTGGAGTCCCCATCCCTGGAGGTGTTTAAGAGTGGGGTTGACTTAGAGCTGAGGGATCTGGTGTAGTTGGGAACTGTTAATGTTGGGCTAATGGTTGGACTGGATGATCTTCAAGGTCTTTTCCAACATAGATGATTCTGTGATTCTGTGAAGAGAAATCTGAAAAATTCACCTTTAAAATGAATTAATGGGGATGTTACTGATTGAACAGCTAGTCTGCTTTAGCTGCTATCAGACTGGAAACAATTTTACAGTTATTTATAAAAATTTTAGTTATTTCCTTTACCTTTCAAGCACAGATTTTCTAATCACACAAACTGATGGAGAAATCTGTCTAATCAATAATGCTACACAACACTTTACTGTAACTGTAGTCGAAAATATATTTCTGCATATGTACTAATAATCATCATTAATACCCAACATAGATTCCATTCATTTTGTAATACTGTTTTCTTCTTATTATTAGCAGTGCTTAATATTCCGTAATTATATTCTCAGAATAACTTGTAGTAATAATGGGTCTCTGTTGATGGATTGATTCTTACAATGTAGAAAACAATTATGTTACTGAGGAAAAAGTAAAAAATCAGAAAAAGTGGTGTCATGAATAATACTAATGCTACAACATATTTGTATAAGGGAATGACTGTTTTGTTTTTCGTCTTATTTTACCAATCTGCAGAAAAAAAAAATAAAAATCTACACATCACATATTCTGAGGAAATGATAGAACTTCCTGTTCTCTCACATCTGGAACATTAGCAATCTCAGCCTCCAAAAATAGAGGATAAATAATTTACCATGTTGTTTATTTCAAAGACCTCCTTCCAGAATTAAAGGAAGTCTATTTGCATGTTTCTAAAGGCATTGTTCCTTCAGTCTGTGATGTTCATCAGTCAGGTTTGCTGCTTTTGTTTTTGTAATCTAAATAAATATAGCTCAATGGTTTGGAACTCTGTGGTTATCCCAGTGGATTCCTCTATATCTATTGTGTAAGGCAGAACTAGGGGAAGCAAAGGATGACTAATTTTATGAACATGACATGATGGAAACAAGTGGAAATCTCTACATTCTGTTCAATCTGTCACTTTTTAAGATTCTTGTAAAGCCTAATGATCCAATACCTTCTGGATCTCTCACAGTTAAGTTTGTATTTTCCTTTTTCACTGATTATTTCTACAATTTTCTTTGACTCATTATTTCATTAGATATTGCTAGAAATTTAGTAAAACACCTCTCATTTACTTGTGGTAGGTATGTGTACACAGGCACCTAGCAAGCAATAACTACTGGCTCTAAAACACCTATCTTGCAATAACATGTTCGCAAAATTATGGCCTAAGTGAGAAACAAGTGTTGAGGTAAGGGAGAAACAACCATCAAGAACCAGCAGTTGAAGAGTGAAAGCCAAGGGAAATGCAACACAATATGCTGACAGGAGTTAAAATGCAAATTAATTTTTTTTCCTGATATATTCTAGTTTTTAAAAATAATTTTAAGATTGAAAAGGTTCTGCAAAGCAATTACAGTGTAACTAAAATAAGCTGTACCAAATTCTGTGTAGTCCTTACTTGTCAGTGGTTTTCACAGTAAAGCAAACATCTGAGAAGGTTTGTACCTTGAGCAGAGCTTTACAGGAATGAGATTTTCCATTTTGTGGAAAATTATACAAAATGTGTTTAAAACTGTAAACACAGAATTTTAAAATTTCCTGTTATTTCCAATGAGTCAGGATGTTTCTGTATTTCTTACCAAAATAGTATTAAAATGGATTTATACTTGCTGAATATCTCCATTTTAGCAAAACGTAGAAGATAATTTGGTTGATGCAATCCGGATCGTGGCCTAAAGCCACCATGTGTTTTTCCATTGAAATCAAGGTGACTCTGGGCAGGATCACACAGTGCACAATGCAGGAGCGACCCCAAGACTATGCAGACAAAACCATGGAAGAAAATACATAACTGAAACCAGCTATACAACAGCTGGATTTTATTCTAAGCCTGTCCCTTACACTGTCTACAGTTGAGAGAGAGAAATTGGCTCCTAAAGATATTGTAGCCTAACTGTAAAACATTCATCTAAAATAACTAGCCAAATCACCTTCTGAAGAGCCTCTTCTTCTGCTTACCACAGAGCTAGCTTAGGCTAAATGTTTAGATTATAGAATTTCTACTTTTAAGACAGTTAAATTTGGAAGAGAGAAATATTTAATTATTGTGTGTTTTATTATTGACTTTGAGATGGCCCCAGTTTCACCCAATCTTTTTGTATACAATGGCTGTTGATGTTTAAATATGTAGCTGCTGCCAATGAGAGAACCTCAGAGTTTCCTAATACCACTAAAGACCAAATTCTTCCAGGAATTTCCAGAAGATATCTAGAGTTCATTGTCATCCCCACACTTCTGAAAACCATGTCCAGAAGACAATGTTTATAGATCTTTGGGGGAACTCCTCCTCACAATTCTGCCTAATGCAATATTTGTAGTTCATGAGAATTTTTATCCCCAAATAAAAATATTAAGTGTGGTAGCATTTTGCCCCCTTGAACATCATGAATAGCTCAGTTAAAATTTGGTCAACGTCACCATCACAGAGTAGACGTCATATTTCAGCTTATAGAGGAAAGGTTTGGAAGAAAAAGACCAAAGTTTGAATTGTCCTTAAAGCTGTGTAGAAGGCCAGAGCAAAATGACTGAGAAGGGTGGGACATTTCCATTTCCTTCAGTAAGTCCATGATTTAGCCACTGAACTTTGGACTCTGAGAAGCTATGAGTCTTAAGAAGACAAAAGTGGCAGCAGGAATAGTTAAGATGGGAAGTGATTAAGGCATGAACAATGTAAGGCTGGAAACTACTGCAACAGGCCATTGGGAAATAACAATTACAGTGTCAGTACTGAGCTGCCAAGTGTGTTTTCTACTGGCTGAAATGGACCTGGGATTTCTTTGTCGCAAAGCACAGCATTGCTAAAAATGAAATATTTGTCTCAATCAGTGACAAAATCTAAATACAGCGGTGTTGCCTCTTACCTTCTTGGTGGCCACATTTGTGCTAAAGGCAGTCATGGACAGTAGGTCATCAGTGCTGGATTATTCAGCAGCCCATGTTTCTCAAAGTGATTTTTCTAGTGCATGGTGAAGTGTTCACCACCAAATGGCGAATACAAAACAAGACAGTGTGCCTTAGCAACATGTTCCAAGAAGAAGAAACATACTGAAAATTCACTGCCAAATCAATGCAATATTTTTTATAAAAAGGGAATCACTCAAGGGGATCTTTCTCAAGACCAAAGTTTGAGCAATCTAAAACTCAGAAAGATGTTTTGACTAGCCTGAGCAATCTGTTGACCTTTCAGAGACATGCTCTTGGTAAATTCATGTGTACCAAAGGTATTGGAGCTGATTTACTATGAAGCAAGGCAATGTCTGCTCAACGTATGTCTCAAATTAATGAAGAATGTAAATTTGCTATTTTTACAGGACCCTGAAAAAATTACACATCCATCTCATATTGTACAACCCTAAAGCTCTTTCCTATCAAAGTATTAAAAATATTCCATAGATGCAAATTAGCATCACAGATGTTAAAATATTGCCAGCATTTAGTCAGTGAAAATGTTCTAGGCAAAATGTTAAGTTAAACATGTTTATAGAGAATGTTGAGGCTGGAGGAGTCTCCATGTCATAGTTCTCCAGCAGCTCCAAAGGATGGAGACAGACACACATTCTACAACAAATGCATTTGTAGAAAGTTTTCTCTTTTCTTCTGTAAGTGGAATTTATCTTTCATTTTCTCACTGGAAGATTTTTTAAGCCACTGTTCACTGTCTGGCATTCACCAGTTCAGTATTTTACTTTAATGTCATCATCTCAATAAAAATAGTCTCAGATGTGGCTACATGCATTCATAGAGAATTTACCACCACTTGACATTACTTTCCCATTACTCAGTTGTCTCTAAATAAAAACTTTGTCTGGCAAAAGAAGGTTCTTCAGAATAGATAGCACCACTTAAGCATGGCCGTGCCAAAATTCAGATACTTCCATCATAGGATATTTCATGAAGTCACGTACTTCTTCTAACTTCTCACATCACCTTGTTACATCAAAATAATTGATGGAGAGCAGTCCTGTGTTCACTTCAATGCAAGAACTGCAATTCAAGTCACCCCTGTTGTTGCAGCCTATGCAAGATGGAAACATTTTCACTGTCTCTGTACCAGCACTACCTCCCACATAAAGTCCCAAGGCATCCAGCTCACAAGGGTTATGTCTCACCTGTGGGAGCTGGAAAGACTTCTGAGCTGCAGGTCCCACACGCCCAGTCTGTGCTCGGCAGGGTGCTGGGGCTGCCCTGTCTTTCTCCCCACCACAATGTGGCTCCCATGGGAAGACAGCCTAGCTAAACTGGCTAAACGGGGGCTGCAGCACATCCCCGACAGATCCAAGATACAAGCCACATAAACAGGCAGTATAGCCCTTATTCTGTTCTCAGTTACCCAAACATTAAACAACCCTCAGACTTCTATTGTGTAGGGATTATATCTTGATGGGTAGAAGAACAAAGAAAAGTGTCAAAACATGCATGAATATTCCTCCCAACATGTTCTCGTTTTTCTAACTGATAATTAAATAAGCTCAGCTGGCTTTCCCTCATTGCTTACACTTCATCAGCTTAATATTCCATAAACGTGACTACACAATGCTATTCATTCACAGATTTTTTAAAATGGGGGAATTTTGTTTCAAGATGCAGATGTTAGTATCATATAGTACTAACAGATCTCTCAGTATGAATAAACAGGAATCTATGTTTATGAATGATACAGAGAATTGTGTAGAGAGTTCTCTTCATTAAAATGGTAAACTAAGCCCAATTTATTTACAGCTTGAAAGCAAAAGGGAAGTATGTTACTATCTTATCCTGCAGGACACAAGGTAATTTTTAAAAACAGTGTCATGCTAGTGATAATATAAACAGAAATACAAAATCAGACTAGGCGGTGCTATTTGGCATGCTTCATACCTATAGAGATCCATTTTCATCTCCAGTGATGATTTTCTGGCTTGGCTGCTTATAAAAAAAGAAGAAAAGTCAATTTTTAAAAGCTGTTCTAAAGCACATTCAGTAGATTTTCACCATGCAATACTGGAAAACAAAATTAAATATGTACAATATACTTTTTTTACTCTGACACAGTTTATATGGGTTCTAGATTAATGTTCCTCAAAGAAGCAATATAAAGAGCTTGTAAAGACAATTACATTTTCTTTCTACTAACAAGGAATTAGGAGCAGTAAGCTTTCTCTGTTTCCTTGTCTGATGATAAAAGGCTGTAAACCAAGATATTAAGAAAGTGGACCAGAACAAAATCTGGGCAACCAGGATATGAAAATCATAGTACTGAAGACTTTGCTGATGCTGTGAAAGGAAGCGTTTTGGACACATATTTGGTTTGTTTCCTTTTTTTTTTTTTTTCTGAAGATGGTTTCAAAAGGAGCTGTGCACAGTGTGTCTCCCTTGTTAAGCAGCAAGACAAATTCACAGCCTAAACAAATCCCCCTGCTAAATTTTTAAGCTAGAAGTACAATAAGCTGTCCCTGTAAGTGGAAATAATGCATTATATTATTAGACTACTTTTGGCATCTAGTTTCTCCTGTTCATTTATTCCCACCCAAAAGAATTCATTTCTGGTTGAGTTCAGTTGATATATCTCCAGCTAAAATATCAGCAATTTGCAAAGTAGGTATCCTTGCAACTAGCATATATTAAAGGCTTTGAGGCCAGAACAGTCTGTAGTGCTGTCTACCTTTGCACAATATCACTATGGTTAGCAGAACAACTCTATAAATAAGCTTTGGGTTCTGTGTTCTCGGCTCTTTCAGCCTCAGCAGGCTGGAAATTAAAGCCTTCAAATCACAGGGAAGTGCACTAAGCAGCCAGCATGGGAGAAGAAGTAGGATATTGTGGTTTTCACTGGCACACAATACAAATAATCTAACTGTTCTCACCTCACTGAAAATTTAAAAAATACCTAATTTTATCAAAGTATATGATACCAATTTTTCAGTAAAAATGGCTCAGCCTAATAAAAGCACCCAGAGTTAATACCAAACCAACACCCTATGGTAGAAGCCTATGAACACAGCAGTTTATGAAACCTCAGATAAACCAGACTTTAGATGTGGATGGTGTCATACAACCACATGAAAAAAATTACAAACATTCGTATATTCCACAAAATGAAACTGTAACCCACCACAAAAAGTAAGGGTTCCCTTTAAATGAGTGCAGAGGAACCAGAAATTACAACAGTCAGCTCTGAGGCTGCCACTTTATTCTTCTGGCAGCGGCTGAACCCTTCTCTTAAGTCCCTGGCATTAACCCTGATTAATAACTGTACTGCAGGTTGGCACTTGGCCAGCTCCCATCAAACAATATCTATGTCTCTCTTATCTGGTCATAAAATGTTAAACTTGATCTTTTGGCATAACCAAAACAATTACCTGCCTGTCACAAAAGCATGCAGCGTATTGCTAGAGGCATAAAAGAACTTCTATTATGTTTTCAAACTTGTGATGGTAGATGGAGTAGGTAAACAGAGAGGCCACCTTTCCTGAATGAATGGATTGAGTCCTCAATCTTTAACTCTGATCTGGTGAATGGAATTAAAATGCTCAACCAACCACTCAGACAAATGTTATCATAGCTGTTCTCAAACCTGACCTGCTCCCAGAGCTCTTCAAAAACCACCAGTATCCCTCAACAATGAGAATGGTTAGTAGCAAGGGAAATGGACTTTGATAGATCACTAATACCAGAGTTCATCTGCTAGAATGTTAACACAGGTCAGCACATTTAAGCACATTTTAACACAGAAATGCTTAATGTTATTTCTCTTTTCTCTTACAGTCTAAAGTCAGAATTCAGGGATTGGTGTTTCTCTTGTAACATTCCCAGACCTCACTGCTGCCTTGTGCCCAGCAAGCAACTGGCCTCCAGTTTCTGGTTTAGTTACCGTACATATGTCCCTGGTTCTCCTCAGTTCAGATTGCAGAGAGGTGCTTGCACAGGAACAGGTCTTCAGTGATGCTAATCGATGCTGGTAGAGCTGATACCCTGCTTTGAAAGCTAGTGTGACTATAAGAAACTGTAAACAATTATTTTGATGGCTTATTTTCACTATCAAACTCTTTGACCATTAATAGAACAACAAATATTGTTTCAGTAGTTAACCTGAATTACTGCATTATACAACTCATAAACCACAAATTCCTTCTTTCACAGGGAATCTTTGCCATATGGATTTCTACTTCAGTATCTTTCAAATACTCCTAACAGAGAAATCAGACCAAATATGTCCATCTCACATAGCAAAGAATAGGGGTAGGTGATCTCAGTCTTTCAACCAATTTCTCCATTCCTCAGGTTTTTAAGAGACAGAACCACCCCGATTTCCACCTGAAAAGGGGCAGCCCCAGAATGTAAATGGTTTCTTTGTTCTGAAATTCTCTTTGCTTTCCCTGAACTTGAGTTGACATGAAGTATTTGGCTGAGCCATGAGCAGACTCAAAAGGCTAAGCCCCCTCCTCTCTGCCAGACACCCTGAGATAAAAAAACAGATAAGATTCTTTGTTCCTGTAACTTCTGTACCTGGGAAACATAAAACCCGAGTGCAACTCAGCTTCTTTTGGACACCGTGTATAAAAACCACTAGACCCAGAGCACATGAGAGGCAAAATTCCTCTCCATCCATATTGTGTTCTATAAATTCCTGCTATCAAGGTTATAAGTGGAGATTTTTATAACATCCAAAGGAAAAAGACAATGCTGCTTTGATGCCAAGGCTTTTTGCCTTCCATGCCTTTAATTTTTTCCTGTTCTCTACCACTTTAGCTTGACTTGGTCTGCTTACCTGGTCTTGCCACAGTGTCTGCTTTCTTGCAGCCATCAGGATGTGGATGTCCAGAGCACACACGCTTTCAGGGCAGATAAGAGAGAGTGAGATTATCAGTGAGAAGGACGGCCTGGCCAGTACTGTACTTTATTTGTAACTTTATTTGTTAGTCATAGTTTACAGATGTTATGGGAAAAATAACTTCGCAGCATCTTCAAGCATTGCACGCAGCGAAGGCATGTGGCACTTCTCTGCAAACATAGGAATGTTTGGCCAGCTTTCCCTACTGCCCAACGGACTTGTGCAGAGCTCTTAGCAAGCAGCAAAAGATTTGGGCTCTTGAGAACATATTCATTACAAAAACATGCTTCTGTTAACCATGTCAGGCTTCAGCTCTGTTTCTGAATTTTCTTTATATTTTTGCTCTCCACCAACTCCTTGGTGAGCTCTAGGTAAATTGTCTATCATTAATCTTCCTTGCCTACATGACAATAGCTGGTTTTTGATCAGTGTCTGAACAAAACCACCTCTGCTGGATGAGGCATGAGATACAGTGGAATTTATGAGGCATCTTTCTCCAGATTATATTGCCTTCAGCTATGTTCTGTCAGAGACGCTCTGTAATACTCTGTAAATACATGTTTTTTCATGTCACAGTGATCTGGAAATAATGGATCTGAATGGAATGAAACAGAAAAGATATTTTCTCACAGGCCTGTCTTAAAATGGTACCTTTAAAAATATCAGAATAATCTGTAACCCATGTATGACAAGCAAAGGTGAGCCTTTTTTTCTTCTGACATCTATTAGAGGGACAGTTAGACTGCACAGCCCTTATGTTGCAATGGCATTCTCATTTATCTTTTTTAAGATCCTTCCTAGACAGACTCTCACAGGAGGTCTTCCCAGGCAGATTGAGCATTTTCAGTAGAATAAATCTGCAGAATGTCTGGCCCTAAAGGTTGCTCTGTTATTTCTACTAGTAACAGTTCTGGGCAGGCTGTGCTTCATCCTGTGCACTCACCATGTGTAACAATGGACACTTCTGTGTCCCTTTGCACATCAGCTTTCCTCCCAGCATTAACAAAGGCCATCACAGGCAACAACACAATGGTGAAATTAGCCATTTACTTCCTAACAACGGGATGGGCAGACAGTGAGCTAGGAAAAGAGTGGTGGGTTTTTTGACTCTACATATACCATTGACCTGTTCTACTGCAAATCAAGGACTGGACAAAATCTCCACTAGAGCAAAAGAAGAACCAGTAAACAACCTGATATGTTGCTCTTTCATCAGACTTTGTGGTGATCCCAGAGTTGAGTCCTTACTGTATTTTCAAACTCACTTTGAAGATGCAGGTTGCATCCATCTTATAACACACAACAGGCAAAGTCTATTGAAAACAGCTTTCACATTCCTCATAGCTTTCCCTACCAAGCATGATGAACAGTACTTTTCCTTACTACAAATCAGTTCAGGAAGCAAAGGCTATACCAACAAGGCAAACTAAGTGATTAGAAAGATTTATTATACTGTTTCTGAGAATATGACTACTTATGCAATGTCACCAGGATGTGCACTATAAAATTAATCTAAGAGAAAAGGAGAATTTGCCATAAAGTTTTGAATTTTTATCATACAGTTGGAAGTTATCTATAAAGTATTGTGTAGCACACACCAACAGGTTTTTAAATGGCACATGGTGCACATATAAAAGTGTGTTCCCTGATATGCTACACAGGATTAATAAACATGAGGCTGACAAAACTGCATTTCATTCCCACACGATTAAATGGTAATGAGTCACACAAATAAAGCACAAAAAGCACAGATGTCTCGCCAGAAGTCATATAGAGAGAAAAACAAAACCCTGGTCTATCAGTTTTCAGTGTTCAGATGACCATACTGGTGTTTTCATATTCATGTCAGAAGGTCCTCAAAACCTGTGTTCTGTCTTTTGCTTCTATTTTACTAACAGACTTGAAATAAACTAGAAAGCCTACAATGAAAAGGTTAAACAAATCTAAAATACTTGGTTAAGGCACCAAAATAAACCTGGAGCTGCTAAAACAGAAAACAGAATGAGTCATAACCCAAGACACGCCTCAGGCTTGCCACACTCTCAGTATAATATGTCAATATTATCTAATAAACCTGATATTCAAAGGTTCAGAGTGTCCAACATATGTTTCAGATAGTGACCAACGCGAAAAAAAAAAAAAAAAAAAAAAAAAAAAGTGTAGATATATATTGCACCTTCTTGTCCTGGCACATTGGGGGTGAAAGATACGGTTCATGGGTGCTTCCTTAGAAGAGCCCCAGAGAATCTCAGAGCATTGCCTGGCCCAGTGAGAGCAGGATTTTTAAGGAACCAGAGCTCAAGTCAAGGGAAAACTGACTCAAAGGGCAAGATGGGGCTAAGTCTCAGGAGTGGCCTAGAATTCAGAGTATTGCCTGGGTTGTTTTACCATATATAGCCTAGATACACTCGAGTACTTTGACATTTAAGTCTCTGATTCTGCCCTTATTCCCAAAGGTTCAGCTGGAAAAGCTGGAGCTCTGACTTATTTCAGCTGTAGGACTCACAGGTCCTCTTCACTAGAGCATGGGGTTCTTTACATAGTATTCTTTGTCAAAGAGGAAAAGAAGCAAGCCACAGAAAAGTGATAAACAGCATCAATGAACATGATTCATGTTCAACATGTTCATCAAGGAACATGAACAGACACGCACATAAAAAAAAAAAAAAAAAGAAAAAAAAAAACCAACTCAGCTGTATATTGAAGCCTACAGGAAATAAAAGGGGCAGACCTTCAGCTGGCATAAACATAAGCAGTGGAGGCCAAGCATTTATCCTGATTAATCTTAAAGTTATAATGCTTGAGAGAGCCCATACTAAAAAACTAAATGCATTCTTTGCAATACAAACAGAACAGTTTTGAGCTGTTTTCACAAACACAACATGCCAAAAAGAAGGAAGGTGAAAACCTATCTGTAGATGACCTTATGCTCTTTGTGCCTGCCAAGAATTTTACATGCAGTTATGGCTGTCTAACTATCAGAAAGACCAAGGGAGAAAATGGAAGGAGTCCAGAAAACAACAAAAATTATCAGAGAGCTGGAGAGACTGATATGTAGTGAGTGACTAAAATAGAACTGGATTTTTTAGACCTTGGGTCTATGACAGTTAAAGAGATACAGCAATCTACAGTTTGAAAGGCATGAATACAAAAATAGGGGGACTTTTATGACAAAGGAGGAGGGATGACTAAATAAGAAAAGAAAAATGCATGCTGAATTTCCAAAATAGACTGAATAGTCTCCCAAGCATGGAATGTGTAAAAGATCTGCTAGTCTAGGACTAACAATGTTTTCTTCTCCCAGACCTGT
The DNA here is from genome assembly GCF_003259725.1 of Athene cunicularia. Taxonomy (NCBI): domain Eukaryota; kingdom Metazoa; phylum Chordata; class Aves; order Strigiformes; family Strigidae; genus Athene; species Athene cunicularia. The sequence goes on from NW_020799092.1 coordinate 55,562,079, forward strand.
CTACATTAGATCTCTTAAATATCTCTTATTCTTGTTCATCTCCAGAAGTCAGTGTCCCTTGCTAATAAGATTGCATAGCTGACATTTTATTCAAGGATCATCTAGCTCTGGTCAAAACAGTTTTGGAGAACAAACTGATCCCTAACTTAGTGACTGTTCACTGCTATGCCTGCTACCACCACTGCCATAAGCACAAACATTGAAGAAAATTTTAAGCAGCAAGCAAGCATCACATACATATAATTTCTTTCAGCATTTGTTGAACTCACTCGGTGCTGCTGATTCATTTAGACAAGAGTTTCCTTATTCCATCTGGATTTAATAGAAATCTGTGTGACAGACAGAGAGAGAAAGAGCATGTAGCATTGGGAGGGAGTGGCCAGGAGGAAAAAAATCCAGAGGCAGCCAATTGAAGGTTAATGACAGCGTGCTAGACTTTGACTATTGATCATGTACATCCTGTCTGCAAAGTAACTTTGTCTTCTATCTGCTCCTATCTCCTTTCTTTGGATAAGCTGGACAGAGCAAAACACTCTAACAGATATACATTCATGCATATATTTTATATATATATATATATAAAAAAAACCAACAGTAGTGTTTGTAACTTGTGCAAGTAAGAGTCAGACTCTCATGAACCCTAAGCATAGGAATGGCCAATGCCTTGGAAAGGAAAAACTCATCATTCTATGCAGCTGACCTATATATATATTCCTGGATTTCCAATAAACTATTCTAAAACTATACGATGAAAGTATGGAAAATATTTTTTTCTATATTTTAGCAAAGAAATAGGTTTTATTGTTTCTCCAGGGTTGGATTAATTTATTGCTGAGAATGTCCTAAATTCCTTGGAGACTTCCTGGCTCATCAACATATTGCAAACAGACCTAAAATGCATTCTTAGGATAAGTAGTTTATCAGATCATATTTTTGTAAAGGAACTGCACAAGAGAATGACCTAATTCAAGCATAACATGCTCAGTATTCCTCTTCCATATCCAAAACATGAAAAGAGCAGAAACCTGTGAAAAGATCAAAGAGATTTCAACAAAGTTGTTAAATAAGCTAAACCACACTACTCTAAATCAAGTGATTGTCACATTTAAAGTCAGATTCCAGATGGATGGCTTTCATAAAGAGATCTCAGATATATTTGATCCAGCTGCTGAATGGATAGGCATATGTATCTTCAGGAAAAAAAAAAAAAAAACAAAAAAAAAACACCCAAACAAACAAAAAACCAAAACCAACCAAACCCAAACCACCGAACTAGGGGTTTGTTGGTTTGTTGGTTTGTGTTTTTTTTAATGTACAAAGCACCTAATCTTGTGGCCGCTATTGAAGAATTGAAGGGTTTGTTTTTAATTTTTTTACTAGTCACCTACCAATAACAGGACTCTGCTTTACACCCCCAGTCATCATTTGCTTCTCACTGGACATCAGCATCCTGCAAAGTGACTCTTCCTCAACAGAAGTACAAAACAACCATTAGCAGAGTCCTAATTAAACCAGACTATTTAGCAATCTGCAGAAATCATGGTGTGATACAAGCTAAAGAGCAAGACCTCCATCACTGACAGCTAAGAACAGAAAGTTTGCAACAGAGAGCAGCCAAGCACAGTTACTGCTTTTGTAATGATTTTCCATCAGAATCTGGTTTAACTGTTGGATGCTCATGGAGAAATCATCTGGTCCTTCCTACAGACCCCACCAACACCAGAGCTGTTTGCCTATCTTCTCTATAATATCCCTTTCCCTTTTTCATTTCAGTGGGTGAACAGCACAAGCTCTGAAGTTCTGATCAGTGCTCAGGTTCTGATTTTGCGCTACATCAAACTGTAATGCCTTTCTTTCCTCTGCTTATATGAATAAACAGACATAAACACTTGGGCCACCACATTTTAACAAGCTACCACCAGTCAGCTGAGCAGCAGCAGCTGGCTGTTTGACCACTGTGCTGCAAGGTTAAAGCAGAAGGTTTTCCTTTCCAGCTGCAGCAGGCCCGGAGCATGAACAGGTTCATGAGTTGCCATTTGGCACTGAGAAGCTCTCCATATCCCACATCCTTTTCCCGACTTTTTACAATATGCAGCTGGCCCACTTAGCAGGAACCTGTCTTCAGTACTTTCTCAAACACCAGTAGGGTTCCTTATAACCTTTAACATACTTAAACACACAGGGAACATTGATTATAACAGTCCCTGTACTGTTGTAAATATTGAAGTACATATCACAGGTGCAGTCAGCCCCCAGATCCCAACCTGACACTTTTTTCACCAGATCATCACTTATTTCAGCACTCAAGTCTGGGTCCCACTGACTCATTGTTTTACCCTGTAATGTATGATGACACATTAATAACAGCTCTGTTGATACATACTATAAACTGTAGTAAGAAGCAAAAAATGGGAAAAAAAAAAAAACAACCAACAAAAAACAACGATGAGAATGAATTATGAAAGCACATGGAAAACATTTAAAGACTTCTACTGATTGAAGAAAATAAAAAAGAAATATCAAAAAATGTCTGAGCCCAGCCCCTTTGCTGTTCCCCATGCTCTCCATATGCTCATGAGGATCTGTATTCCCATTGTCAGTAATAAACAGCAAACTCTCTCTCACCCCCCCACTGAGGGGTGCTCTTTTGAGCACTAACTGGTAAATCATTAAAACAGAAACTCGGGAGATCTCATGGGAGTACTTTCTTTCTTCCTTTCTCATGCTAGAAATCAGAGGCTATGCTGAAAGCTACTATAAACATCTCAATTACCACTAACCTAGCTTGGCTAAAAGAGATCCAGAAAATCCTAAAATCATTCCTGCAAACAGTTTTTTGACCTGAACCCATTAATCATGTCATGTCTACTCTTCACCCTGACACATATAAAATCAGTCTTCGTAGAAGCTTTTGGCTTAAATTCAGGAGCATTGGATGTAATTTGGCAAAATAAATATAAATGTTTAGCTGTGTTTTACATTTGTTTACACTGATTGTAAAACAACACCAATCAAGCTAATTTGGTGATCAAACCAATTTTACACTCCACAGGGTAGAAAACTACTAGAAAAGCAACTGAGAGCAAGGGAGTTTTCATACACAGAGATGGGACCTAATTGTGGGTCCTTTTTCATGGAACAAGTCAAGAGTCACCGCTTTAGTGGTGACAAATTAGCACAGATATGATGCGCCCACTTTTCCCAAAAGTCTTCCCTCATCTTTTCTTACATACAGTCTTCAAACAAGTAATTTTATTTAATTTTTTTTTGCTTATATAGATATGGCTACATCAAGGCAATGTGTTGGACTTTGCACCTTAAACCTCTCTATATGTGCTGAATCTGAATATTTAATCTGCCCACTGTGAAAACAAGAAAATCTAGATTCTAATCCATATCTTTAATCTCCAAGATCTTTTAGGTTTTGCCTCATTTTAACGCATTTTGCACATCCCTGAGTGACCCCCAAATTCCTCAGTTCACTACACCTGCTTCCTTCATACAGATTTATACCCAGGCACACTTTTATCAGAAGGAAAATTAGGAAAAGGGGTTGGAACCTCTCCACTAACACTGCACGGTTCACTTCTTAAAATCTCAACTGTGCAGCTGCCTCTCCCTTCCACCCTCACTGCATGGCCAGGTGAGGGCTGCAGTCACTGTTTTTATACCTTACTCCTAATGTACGCAAATATTTAGAACCTATCTGACATCCAAGTAGTCTATCTGTGAAATGGTAGTAACAAAAATTCCACAGATATGTCATAGGGATATGAGAATAAAATAAAAGACTTCTCATAGCTCCTCTGAAACCATTTTTTCATTACTGATCTTGAAAAGAAAATAACATATTTGAAGTACACATCTGTTAAACTCCAGTGAAATTAAAAGAGAAATTAACAGGATTCCTTGTTCTTTTTCTCTTTGAAAATGTAAACTACTATGTATACAGTAATCATGATATGATAACTTTCAATCAGGTTAGAAATAATTTATTAAGGGGGGAGGGGAAATAGGAAAAGAATACCCTGAGAATCAAACTCATCCAGACAAGCAAAATAGAATAGATGAGGCCCAACTGGCCGTTACCCATGGTCTTGCTGTAAAGACCGGGCAGCTTTCACAAATGCATATAATTGTGAAAGCTTTTGCCAGAAGACATATAACTGACATCCCTGCCATGGTCAGGAAAGGCATTTTTTTATCTATATATAAAGCACTACAATAATCAGAGTAATGATCAAAGTTAATCAGGAACATCCCTATAAAACAAAGGTTGAATTGACTCCATATTTTCCTATAAAATTACACATTGGTTAGAGTCTAAATGTAACTGACTTAACCCATTATTTGCCACAGACAAATATGAAAACTTTTTTTGTTGAGAACTTTCCAAAAATCTGTGTGTGAGCTATTTCCCCTTATGCTTACACCTCAGAGGAATTGCTGTGAACATGGAAGATGCATCTTCATAATACTTCTCTAAACCAGTTCTTAAAACTCCCCTTCCAATAATGTGCATGAAAACACAGTAATAAAACTATTGAGCCTACCACAGCCTTGCTTGTTTCCTTGGATGCCCCATCTACATGTCCGCATCCATCATTCATCCCTTGGTCTATACTATTGATTACAAGCTTTTTGAGACACTACTTGTTGTTCAATGTTTGTACACTCTGTACTGCAATAAGTTCTGAGACACTATTCTAATACAAACGAGTTGTAATAATGAAAAATTTCACCCTTCCACTTGTTAAAAATACAGCAGCAAAATGTGTAATGCTTAGAAAATGGAGAGACGTTATTGTTCTTCAATAGATGATGGGACCATCAAGCAGTTTAGCACGTGGGCCAAAGTGTGTAAACACACATGCGCAAACACATGCATTTTGTGTCACATGATATAATTCTTTGGCTGTTACCTACACAGAGATTTTTTTAAAGATATCTGTCCAAAGGATGTTACAGAACAGGTTTGTGGTCATTGCTCTCTACTCTTACTGTTGTCCTTCAAACTGTTATATCCAGCCATGTTGTCAGAAAGTTGAGCCTGGCAGCCCTGGGAGGGAAACTGAAAAAATCCCCTTTATTAAGCATTGCATACGCCACTTTGTTTTCTGTTCATTTGCCAGAAAAGTCAGAGATCAGAGCTTGACACTGCTCAGGTTTTGCCATCAACCTCACTTGATAATTCATACACAAATAATTCTGAAAATAACTACCAGAGTTACTGAAAATGGCTCGTTTTAAGGGGTTCTTAATAAACAATATCCCAAGCCATATGCAGCCTTGATCTTTTATTGCTTTTAAACAGGCTTTTCATGAAAAATATTATTCTTTCAGATCCAACTGCATCACCACTTTATTTCAAATCCTCAGAGATTACGAAGGAAAACTCTTCACTTTCCATGACAGACATCAACATTTATCAGCTATTACAATAACAGATTTCAAAAAACAGATGGACATGAACAAAAAAAGTGCTATTTGTTTTTTATAAATGGGGTTGATACTGCAAGACCACTCTCCAGTGGCAGACTCTGATTTTGGTGATTTTGCAAGAAGGACCACCCCCTAGATTTTAGCAAAGCTGGAGCTGACCAAGTGGAGCTATGGACTCACAGCTCCAGCTGGTTGGTGGAGTGACATGCAGCAGAAGTGGTTAGGTAATGGGTAGAGCTGTTCAAAAGCAGCTCCCTGGTTATGCACATGCA
>NW_020799092.1:55567842-55583385 GCF_003259725.1 Athene cunicularia
GCCCGGCGGCCTCCCCTCGCCCCGGCTCCGCGTAACGGCAGACTGCTTCTGGTTCCAGCTGGGCTTCGAGGACGTGATCGCGGAACCCGAGCTCACCCACTCCTTCGACAAAGTCTGGATCTGCAGCCACGCGCTCTTTGAGCTCAGCAAGTACCTGATCTACAAGCTCCTGACCCTGGTCCTTGCCATTCCGCTGGCCCTGGTTGTGGGGATCGTCTTCGCGGTGCTCAGCTGCCTGCACATCTGGTAAGTGCGTTCTGATGCCCGTCGGTGGGTGGGCTCTGCAATCAGCTCAGCAGAACTCTCCTCTGTAGCATCGCTGCCTGCCTAACCCTTCGCCACTGTCTTTACAACCGGTACTCAGATCAACTTACATTATCTGCTTTATTTTTAAAGAGAGAGAAATGACAACAGTGTTTTCTCTGTGATTCAGTTCCCTGCCTCGCTTTTTCCAGCAGCTTGTCACGTCTCTGTAAGCTCCCCGGGGCAGAGAGCCTGTTTTACCATTTGTATGGCATCTACCGCAATGCATAATGATTGCTTGTTTTTTAGAGTACAGAAGTTCTTAAAACATGTGTTTGAAATGAAAGACCGAGGCAGAAGTATTATTTACACCTGACACCTTTTCATTACAGTTATATCTTTCTTTTTATTTTTTCCTCAAATGAAGGAAGCTTTTGAGGGCCCAGCTCACTCTTTCTTTGCTACTGTCACAAAATCTACTGTCACTGTCTTGCATCTGGTACATGGCCACTCGAGGTGCAGTGCCCCACAGCACTTCCACCTAAGCAAAAAACCTCTGCTGTGCTCAAGAAAGCTGCTTCTGGCCATGGCCCAAGGTCACAGACAAATACAGCAGCCCTTCAAGTCACAGCAAACCTCATATACTTTAAACAGAATATCGTGGCAAAATACCAGGGAAGAGTACCCTGAGACTAGATAGGCAGAGGATTGTAGAGAAAGAAGACAGGAAAGAGAGTGAGTTTGAGGAAAGTGTGAAGAATCCAGCAGGCTGCAGAGGAAGGGATGAATGCAGATTATCAACATCATTCCTATGAACCAGGATTTTCCATATACATGGGCTTTGGGCAAAGTCTCATTTGACTTGGGTACACTGGAATCATGAAGAAGTTGTTAAGGAAAACAAAATACAATCCAGAAACTGGGAAACAAACTCAAAGCAATAGGAATACATTGGTTGTCTGAACCTGTGGTTGCAATCTGTTGAATGTAGATTTCAGTTTTCAAAAGTGGAATGGAAGTTTGGGTTGATGGCATTGTCATGAGCCACTTCAAAAACTGATTAACTTGAATTTTAAAGCATGAAGTCTGCATAATACCTAAAGCAGTTGCAATATAGTTTAGAGCTGCTCACCTGCTACTCACCAAATTATGATGAACATTGCATAGTGTGCCCAATCGTTTATGTCTGTCAGCTGTCACTGTGCTGTACTGTACCATGTTACTGAAAAAGAGTTTGGTGGACATACAGATTTCCAGTAGTAGAATATCTATGGAAGAATTCACTGATGCACTGATTAAGACTCTAAAAAGTTTTTTGTGCTTCAGAATGATCTTCTATCCGCATTTCATAGCCTGGGTATGTAGACATGAGTTTCACTGAACCAGGACCCAGAGTTCAGTTTCTATTTATGCAAGTAGTCCCTAGTGACTCTCTCAGGAACTGTGGGTTCTCAGTATATCTGAAATAGGACTGTCTGAATGTGGCACTTCATTTGAAAAGTTTCCCTTGACTTTATGTGAACACACTTGCTTCCCCAAGAACTAATTTTCTTTCCCTACATACATTGTCACTACAGAAGTCATCATTCTTTTGATCTTTGTTGCACCTGGAATGGGTATGAAAGAATCACATAACTCAGTAGTGCTATCTGCACCCCCTTGGACCCCATCCAGTACTACCATCCAAAGCCATCACTGCCTCATCTTCCCACAACCACAAGCTGGATTTGTTCCAACACAAAGGTAGAATGCATTGAGACTAACTAATGCAGGTCTCCACATTCCGTATTTCTTGGGAGTGAAGAGTTCAAAGTTTCTGCATTTGAGAGGGTAGCACAGGAGCTGTGCAGGTATGGGGACCCTAAACACATAGTACTGGCTCCCATGTAGCTCCATTGGGTGTGAAAAAAATCTTGTTTTGTGAGAGCATGAGAGGAAGGGAATTACATTATACTCTGTCTTCAACTGGTGAAACATCATGGGAAAACCCTGGGCACACCCTCCCACATAGCTGCCTGCAGGAGGGCTTATCAGAGCTACTGTGCCTCACTTTCAACATCCAAACCAGTGAGATGATAATGCTGATCTGCCCATGGGAAGCCTTTCCTGAGACTAAATTCAAAGGTGTTTCAACAACCTTTGGAAGTGCCTAGGCACAAAGCTCTGTTCATTGTGACACATGTTGTTGCAGTTTTGTCAGCATGCTAAAAATCCACAGAAGTCTGACTCAGCATTCCTCATGCATCAAGGGCACATCATGAGCCCCCCTCATGCCTGATAGTAAATATTGTCTTTCACCAGCAAAAAGTTTGCTAAAGAAGGAAGAAAATATGTTAGACTTCATGGAAAGCAAAAAGAAAGCTGAATAAGAAATATGTAATAATACACTTTAATTTTTATTTTTAACTATTAAGATGGAGATATCTGTTCTTGTTCTCAAACTCTCTGCTTGAGCCAGAATCCAGTTTTACACTACCTGGTAAAAGATACTGATGAGCTGAAACTCTGCCAGCTAGTAGGTTGGTGACCTACTAGGTAGAAGCCAGTTCAAGGAAGGCTACCACATTGCTTCTCCTTTACTGATGACCGTCATTCTCACCACAGACTATACATGGCAGAACGTGTCAGACTGAGATTTAACATCTTTCTGTGAATATTAGCAAGCTTTCAAACATGTCCTTAGATTGAGGCTGTTAAGGTTATTTATTTTTGAACACTAGCAGAACACTAGGTTTTCCAGGCAGCACATGCAAAATCATTATATTATAGATCAGGGATTGACTCTTGTTCCAAGCAACATATTTGCCATCTCTTGGAAACTAACACTTGAATCTGATATATGCCTTTTTGTAGTCTTGCCTGAATAATGTTCTGGCATGTTGCATATTTATACTAAGAATCAGTGTTTCATTTGAGGATCCATAACTTGAGTCTTGGATCTGAGATGGGCTTTAAAGCACAAGGACTCAGCCAGCTTTATGCTCTTGTCATCAGCTGGAGCTGCAGGTATTTGAAGCTCCTCTGGGCTTGAGCTTACATTCACAGTGCTGTCATGTAGCTGGGGATTTATATGCAGAGAAATAGATATGGACATGCATCATCTCTTACCTCTTTCTCCATAATCCCATTTACGTAATTTATTGCTATCATACTCAACCCCAAAACCATCTGCCTGCTGGCTGTCTGAAATCAAAATTACAGTACAGCTATGCTGTGAAGACTCACCTTATGATCTTAGGACCTTGATGCCTCTTCTTTCATGTCCAGTATATATCCCTTGGCTTCTGAAGAGGAAGTAGGTCAATGTTGTCTTGCTTCCTTTTTAGCTTTATCTTTTCCAGTCTACCCAGGTCCTGGGATATATAATGTTTGAGTTTAATGTACTTCACATACTATGTATGGGTCCTGGAAGACTTTGACAGTTATCTCTTGCCTCACTCATGAAAATCTCAAAGGTTAAAATGGATCTTGACACAAAGCTCTGCAACTGCTAATTAACATTTAGCCATCTGGTCACAATGTTTGCTTGTATTGTAGGGACATGCAAGACTTTTAATTCAAAATCATGATGTAGTACATACATGCATACCTGGAATTGGGTAATTTAACCACTGAATGGTATAGCATTTGAAAAATAGCATTAAGACATGTCTGAGGTTCCATTTTGAAAAACTTTACAGGAGAAGATGTGATTCTTCACTTTGAAGCAGGAATCCTGAATTAATATTGAATGATTTCTCCAACCACATTGTCCAACTCTCTGAAAAACTGAATTGCTTTGAACTGAAAACACCCTTATCAGTGGGAATTAAATTGTGCTCTGCCATTTCCAAGAGGTGTTTGGTTCTCAACAATCTTCCCTCAGGGATTAGCAGAAAAAAAAAGTAATGTGAGAAAAAGTGAGAAAGGCTGATGGGTATAATTTTGTAGATGTCATTCCTTGAACATAAAGACGAGAAAATAGGATAGGATGGCAAAAATGTGATAGTTTGCTCTTTTCAGTTGAACAGTTCCCAAAAGAGGTAATTCCTTCTACTTAGTGAAAGGCTGAGTATTCTATGAGATGTATACATAGCAAGATTCAATGAGAGGTTATATAGGTAGTTGAAATACCTTGACTGTGCTTCAGTTCAGATGCCAGATTCAACAGAGCGTTGATTTTCTTCCCAAAGCTTTAACATGCGGTAACACTAGTAGTACCAATATTGATATCCTTAGGATATGCTGACTTTACTTCCACTGTTAGACATTACTCAAAGTTACCATTTCTGTGAACAGAAGTGCAGACTGGGGTATACCACAGCACTAGGAGTAAAGGATGTATATGTTAATGTTTCTTTGACAGGTCACCAAAAAAATAATACCTAGCTTCCAATGGCGCATGGTTATTTATATTTGCTGTGGAGTGACCAGCATATCACACTCTCTGTTGATTTGGAAATGCCACACAGTAGGATAACATATCCTATGCAGAACAGGATGCGTACTTATATACATGTAGGCACACTCATATTTTTTAAAAGTTAGAAAATACCTTTTACTGCTCTCTCAGGTGTAAAGGATTTTCTTCTCTGAAGAAAGGTGTTTGAGTAATTGTTGTCTAAGTAGACTGACTTTTATTTTAAAATTTAAAATTATTTACATTAATTAGCTTTGGTTGCTAGCATGTCTAACGTATTCTCCTACAGAGTTAGCCTACGTTGGGTTTTGCATGCATTTACCATAAAATTGGACAGCAAGTGTTCAAACATTACCAAAACATGTTGATATTTACTATATTTAACATTATCAAAAGAGGTTGAGTTCTGGTGTTGTGTGAATGACTACTACAGCAGTTGCAAGCAGTAGGATTATTGCTTTTCCAGCCTTCCCTAATGACATCCTGGTGATTCACTACTGTTTAGTTTATATTTTGTGTGATCCTGTCGACAGAAGGTCCAATAAAAATGTCATCTTTTTTGCTTCTCTGCAATTCAGTTAGATTTTTAAAAAAATGCAGACCAAAATAATTTTAGAGTGCAGCAAAGGAGCAGTGACATAGCCTTTGTAAACTAACTGAAATGGAAAAGGGGTGAAGTCAACACAAGCTGAGTAGCCATTTCTGGTGTTTTCCCTGTGTTGCTTGGAGAAATACCAAGTTTTTTTCCCTTTGCATTACTGATGTTTATCAACTGTATTCTAACACATGAAGCCCTAATTTTATTCTCTAGAAATTATCTATTCTATATGCAGTGATACTATAGGTGGTTATCAAACACATAGTTTACTGAGTTCAGTTTAAAACTAGATGCACATTATTCCAGTAGCGCTCACAGTTCTATATGGTGTGTATATTGCTAGCTGTTTCAGCAGAGACAAAAGAAGAGAACGTTTTAGAAAAACTATTCTTGTTCAAATCCATCTGGGTTAGCTTAGACTGCAGCATAGGCATACTAGTATATGGCTTGCATTGTATGATAAAAGCTGAGAATCTGGTTAGACAAACACTGAAAAGAATTCATTTTGATTCTTTACATTTCTAAACTTAAACTTTTTTTAAATGTATGGGTTTTTTTCTACTTTGTTATTCTGAGCAGTACTAGTTGGAATTACACAATACTGAAGTATTTTTCGGATTTATTATGAAATTGTAAATTAAATATTTCCCCTCATTCCCAGCAAAGTCAATGAGAGTTCTGCAATGGAATTACATGAATGCAAGACTGGGATCTTAAATTCTGAATGTCACAGCAAACTAGAACAGAGTTTATTATCTTTATCAAGATAATCTATGGCTTCTTCTACCTAATTTAGGAAATAAATGGGGTATATATGGCGCAGAGATTTTTAAAACCTTGCTCCAGTACCACATCAGTATTGCATAAATTATTTTTACATTTAATTTGTCTGCACCCAAATAAGAACAACCAACTTGGTGAAATGACCAGGGGTTTTGGCCAGTAAATGATTAAAACAGGAGAATAACTCAAAATAGTGCAGTCAGTTATGATGTTATCCCCTGGCCCTCGTTGAGGTGCCCATGTGTGCACTTCTGGCTCACCTCCGTTGTTAGTATGCTTGGCTTAAGCCACCACTAATGACATTGCTTTGGAATTAGGATATATGGTGAGCATCCCCAGATAGTTACTAGTGCTCAGGAGATGAAAGCACAATACTTTCAAGTATGCACCCTGAGTGAATAAAAAGACCTATCCCCTGACCAGGAGTTTTGACCTCATTCTACAGTAATTTCTCACCCACAAATCAAAAGCACTACAGGATCAGCAAGATCCCATTTTTCTGAGGTTCAGCATGTCTCTGGACTATAGTTACCCAGTGTAACTGGATGTTGCTTTACTGTTTCTATTTTATTGTAGCAATTTGTAACCACGCCATTAGATTGGTAGGAACAAGACAGGAATGGCGTTGTACTTATGTGCCTGTGCATGAGAGTGTGAGAGAGAGGGACAAAAGAAACACCAAAAGAGACAGCAGAACAAGATCAGATCATAAAGAGTGCTGTTCCCAGTTGATCAAACTGGGGAACGTGGTGTTTCTGTTAAGCCCTGAAAACCCACACTCAGATATGCCCACAGCACAAATGAGTCCTTAGCAGATGACTGCTCCTCAGCCACAGTGGGGTGGCATCAAGGTTGCAGCATATCACATGCACCAGCCCTCCCAGCAGCAGGGAGAGAATGGCAAAAGTTCACCCCTATAAAAGGTATGTCCCAAACTTAGCTCAGCACAGCCAATTAAGAAAGAGCAGAGACATGATGAAAAGAAAGCTGGCGTCTCCTGTCCCCTCCGTTGCACACAGGTGATCCCAGCCAGAGGACCATGTGCACCATGGTGCTTCTGCATGTGCAAGTGTGAGGCTGTGAATGAACAAAATTGTTGGAGTATCGGTGCGAGAATGTAAAATGAACTTGTTTAGAGATTAGATTGAGAGTTATTATATAAAATCACTTTCCCTTCCACAAGATCTCACCCTTGAGTTTGGTTATCCTGATTTCCTCATGCTATAGCAGCAGCAATCTTCAAATCTTCCATTTTCTCTTTTACAGGATTGTGGTGCCTTTTGTGAAAACCTGTCTCATGGTTTTGCCTTCAGTGCAAACTATATGGAAGAGCCTGACAGATGTTTTCGTCGTACCGTTCTTCCAGAGCCTAGGCCGATGCTTTGCCATGGTTAATATACGTCTGGACCAAGAGTAAACGTCAGGGATACAACACTGGTGTAATTGTAATTGAGCTGGTGTTATACCTCTTTGCTAATCTAACATATAAGCACTTACCATTCATTCCAAACTGTTAAATTACAATGGCTGGTTTAAGTGGGAACATGCTATTTTTTCTAAATCTCATTTATTTTCAGGGAGATCAGTTTAAGAGTAAATAGGCAGTTTTCATAGCTCACTATTTTAACAACAGCGAATGCAGAGTATGTTGGCAACACTTTATTTTAATGGTACGTCAATTACAGGAGAATTATCATGGAGGTTTAACAACCACCACAGTGACAATGATTGGTGTTATTACTATAAATATTTATATAGGCTGTGATACCTTAGGTAAAACTAATCTCTAAGGTTTCCCACTGACTTTACTGCAAGTTCACAAGAGATCATTTTTGGCCCTCACTATCCAGAATGATCAACTCAGTTCTTTATTAACAGCAGTTAAAATGAATGTCTCATTGCATAAGCATACAGAGAAAAGAACTGTTGTGTAATTCTCCTATATTGGGGAGGAAAAGCTCCCTGGAAGTTTATCCCTTAAAATAAGGTGTTAGCTAATGATGTGGAACATCAGCTAATATGTATATTTTATTTAATGAGAAGTTAACTTTGCTGTATATTTTGTACCTTTGTAAATGGCACTTGATCAGTTTTCTTTGAAGAATTATTTCTATAGTATTTGAATTCTAACCAACTTACTAGGCAGAAAGAGTGAGACACTGCAAAAAATTACTTCAGGTAACTAAAATTTCAGTTTCTAAATTACACAGATTTTTAAGTCTTGCCGTGCAGTTCTAGTATATTCATGGTTGTGTGTAGAAACAAAGACTATAAGTGTTTGCATACAAGACTATGCAAGAGTTGGAAATATCTGTTTATAAGAAATGATTTTTATTAAAAATGGGATGTAGTAAATGCAACCCTCCATATTTCTGTGTATTATCTGTGTGAACATTGTGATATTTAAAATAATAGACGCTGTGCTGGCACTTTGCCTAGGTAGCAAGCTCTTACAGAAGACAAGTGTAATTCATATCCTTGTCTAAGTCTCCTCACCTATTGACTTGACTCTCCATGTTGCTTACTTGCTACTTTAAAGCCTAACCCATATAAAAGCCCTTCTTCCTTCTGCACCTAATATGGCTTTGTAAACCAGAATAACAGAACGTACGCAGAGGTACATTAAAATTACATTGGCCTTCTGGTGGGCTTATGCTGCTGTTTTCTTTAAATACAGATGATAAGTTGCAATTGTAAAATGTTTGTATGATTTAGAATGTTATTTTCTAAAATGATACCAAAGATTTCTTATTGAACAAGAGATATATAATAAAACAATAAAGCATCAACTTTTTTCTATTTTCAACTTAATTTTTTCATGGTTTTTAAATTTTTAAAAAGCTCTTAAAATGCTGAACAGCATAGAATACTATGCAGTTCTTCCAAAATATGGTATGGGGAAAAGAAATGGATTAACATCCATATGGTTCCACTATTATCAACTGCATTTAACTTATTTATAGAAGAAAATGATGTATCTCTGTGTGTAATTAAGCCCATATAGAATGATTGCTTTCTCTGAAGCAGGTCTCTTGGTGTGAAATTTTGGCTACATAAAAAAAAAAAAAAAAAAAAGCGCTTAATTCTTTTTATGGGTGCATGCTTTATTTACAGATGAGCTGATGAATTTTCCATTTTCTTGCTTATTGGCCTACAGAAGCTAGCTGATACTGTATATTCTTTGTACACTGGGAACATATTTTTACATTGAAAATATTTTTACCATTTCTGCCATTTAGAGAGGGATTCATTTGGCTTTTCAAAACTGGATATTAATCATTAGTGCCCATGGAAACTTCTCTGAAGTTTTTTCTCTCTGCAAGAAGTTTTTTTTCTTCTGCTCACTGTTTAGATGTGCTCTTCAAGATACCTTTCTTATGTTAAAAATGGAAATATCTTTTGAAAATAAAAATTGGTCAGGCTAGGCTTGAATTCTTTTGAGAGTTACTTTCTTTTACAACATCCAAGGATTTTTACAAAGATATTTTTAATGGAATGATGAATTCACTAAAAAAAAAACCAAACAACAATCGGTACTAGTCCTTGTGTCTAAAAGGAGCTCTATAAAAGCCTAAGCTTTGAGGGAATTCAGGGCTGGATCCAAACTTTGAGAATGAGGCCATTGCCTAGAGAAAAATCTATCATTTTAGGTCATGCACTCCTGGATATATGCATTTTTAAATAGCTTACTGAAATCTGGCTGTAGCTACCACAGCCAAGTAGAATGGTTTGGTTCATTCTTATTTTGATTTAGGCTTGTCATTAGTTAGTTCTTTTCACCATTTTTCTAGCTGTTACAAGATTCAAATGAGCTTGTAATAAAGTAATTAAAGCTGTAAGTTTCTTTTACAGCAGTATTTTTTGCTAGAACAGATGTGCTTTTACTATAAGAAAATACCAAATGGACTGTTAGGCTTAGGGTAAAATATTAGATGCTTTGCAAATACACTTGCTTCATCCATGAAAGTAGTGGAAGGAAGCATGAATATATACAAACTCTTCATACTTAGGTGTGAATCTGCCCTGGGCAACTCTGGCTGGCAAGTATGCTCTGGATTTTATGAATTGTGACAGTTCTGACAGATATCCTGAAGCTCTGCCACAGCTGATACTGTCAATAGCTGACAGCACTGTTAGACAACAGGGACTGAACGGGTACTGGCACTGAGCTGTGATCTTCAACACAGGGGTAGGTCCCTTACGTTTGTCTTCCTTTGAAATGTGGACAAACTGTCCCAGCTGATCCTTTAACAGCAACTTACAAATGAGAATTTAAGCAAGAAGGGAATCCAGAAACTTAGTCTCATTGTCTGCCACAAATGTAGGAGAATTTACACCTGATGCAGATGCATCTACTTTAATGCATCTTCTTCCCCTCTATGGAATGGGGAAAATGTTATTTCTCTTAACAAGAGTAGACTTTCCATTATCACAGTAGAGTTATGAGGACAAATACATAGAAAGTGTGAGATGTTCCAATTCTAGCCTGCCTCTTGTTACTGTAGACCTTAAATTTATAAACATGAGCTGGAGATTCAGTTCTGTCATACAAAATATTTCAGCATCTTGTTTTTCATGAGGATCACAACTAACAGAACTAACCCTTGATTTGTGCTTATGGCCTGTTTTCTTTTAAATCACAATGAAATTTAACCTGCCTCCTTATGAGAGCTATTTCATAAAATCCTTCTATTCCAACCCTAGAACTTTCATATTTGTATGTGTCTTATCTTTCCCCTACTTGTTCACCATATAAATTGGAATAAATTCTTAACATAAACTTTGACCTATTAGTAAATGACGAACCATTTTTCACCTATCCAAAAAGCTCACTTAGGCATACACTGAGTGAAGAGTTCAGAACAACCCTGCAGCTCTGGGACCTCAGACCACACACTCATATTTAATGGAAGCCAAAGAATGGCAAGTCCATTATTTTTACAGGGTGTGATCATTCCTCCACCTGCAGAGATAGAACTATTGCTATTAAACTGTGTTAACTCTCTTTTAAAAAATACATGTGTTTTGGTGTTTTTTTTTAAATAAAACTGCAAATGCAAATGGAACAAGGTCAAACACCAGACACTCTACTTGTCTGTTAGTACACTGTGCTCATGAAAAGAGCTGAAGACCTCCAGCGAGTATACTGAACCAGCAGTTATGCATTAAATACTGACGTGCTTTCTTCATGCAGGGATTTACAACTGAGGGGAGAATTAATAAAGGCTAATTTTAGCCTGGTGACACTAAACTTCCTAAGTTTATTGCAACAAAATGAAAATGTATTCTGTATAGGCAATTCAGAGCTAAGGTAGGTTCCTGCTCTGAATCATCCTCCAGAGAAGACTCTCTGCACTGATTAAAGCAAAACGTTTGGCTTGTCTTGGCTTCACTCCTTTCCTCTGCTACATAAAAAGTTATATCTGCTGCAGAAATTGGGCAGGCCTATGGAAGCAACTAGAGCTTCATGTAAGTTGTGGGGCAGGTTCTCTCTACACACTTCTCTCACAACTCAAGGCCAGGTGTCACCTGTGTTAGGTGTTTGGTTTCATCTGTTGTCTGGCTTGACCCTCCAACTCCAAGTGAGAGAAAGGACCCCTTCGCAAGACATTGAATCAGATTCTACTTTATACTTAAATGGAATAAAATGTAGAGATTCACACTTTTATTTCTAACTTTGAGGAAAGCTTGTCTATTTTTGCAGCTGCATCAGTTTAATAAGAGCTGCTTTCTCACCCCACGTGCCTACCTCACCCAGCTTCTTACTTTACCCTATCAGAGCTATCACAATGCTAGAACTGTAAACTAGGGTTGGCTGTGAAACACTTAAAACAGCGAAGCTCAGTGACAAAAAGTTCCATCCTACATAACCTTCAAGGAGTGCATATTTAAGTCCCATTAATGAGACTAGTTCTCACAGTCTGGTATTTTTGTAAGACACCTGAACAGTTAATAATATGCTAGAACTGGCAGAATGGTACAAAAGAGAATTTGTGGTCCAGCTCAGTATTTGTCAAGGAATTTGATACTGAAAAGGGTTCAGAAAAGAGTGACTGGATTTATTCGAGGTCTGGCAGAATTAGTTTTCAATCTATTTGCCTCTCTAGCCAAGACAGCTACAAGCTATCTTGATCGAGACCTACCGGGACTAGCTCTAGTATAAGATGTACACACCTACTGCAGGATTGAGATGACAGGCATTTAAATCCAAAATTGTAAACCTGCCCAGCTGCCACCCAACCAGGAACATGTCTAAACTCAGAAGGAACCTCCCTTTCACATAAGTTCCCCTCAATACCTACAGTTTTATTTTGGTCATGCCTAGAACTGCCCTTGTTTGAGCAACTTGGCATCTTACTTGCATTTAAGCCCAGTCAGAATCCCAAAAGAAGTGATTGCCTTGGACCCCTTGAAATACACTTATTGCACATCAGCAGAACAGGGTACTTCCCAAAATACTCTTCCCCAGAAGTGAGTCCAAATGCATTAGCACACCTGACGGGCAAAAATGGATTTTGGATCTCTCCAGTGTTGGATTACTAGCTCTCAGGCTATTATGAAATGTTTTGTGGCAGCAGCGCTTACATGCAAAAGGAAATCACTTCTAGCTAGAGATTGTGAGAAGGAAGGAATGTGAGGGGATCTTACCATTTCTCCTGGCCTAACTACTCCTTTAATGCAAGGAACAAACAGGACAAAAACCAAATGCATACCTAAAAGTGCAGTCCCACATACTGCTGGCAAGGGGCCCCTAACTCAGTGGAAAAGTTCTGATCCAGTGACTTATAATTCAAAATACAGAAATCTTGCAGAGAGTGGGGACAGCATGACCACCATGAATCCTCCAAGACTGCAAGTCTGTAAATAATGAAATGAGCAAAACACTGGCCTGCATGTTAAACCCAGCCCAGTGCTTGTTACCATGCAGCAGGATGAGGACAGTAGCATGGCTGATGCTTACTACCAACAGTTCTGGCAGCTTGGGCTTTCATCCAGCAAAACATCCAAAAATGCACATAAAAGGATGCAGTTAAACAGCTGAACAGAAGACACTAAAAAAAGCAATGATCTTCCTCTCCTAAACTTCAGTTTTGTAAGTGCTCTGTATAGGGTAGGCTCCTTGCTGACAGCCCCTGTTATCTGACAGCGTCGCTGCTGTTGAAACTATACATTAAGAATAGTTTCCCAGGGCTGATTCTGATCTTGCTGACATTGGAATATAACAGGAATATTGCTAATACCATAACTGGAATAATCACACAAGCTTAAAAGAAAGGGGGGGGGTGCCCAGTGAGGACGGGAGGGAAAGGGAGTGTTTGATACCAGACAAAGACATACAGTGAGCAGTCAAGCACATTCAGTTCAGTTTCATGACTCATTTTCTGATAATTTTTTTAGGAATTCTGTCCAATCCAGTTTTAGGGTTGGGTTTTGGGTTGTTGGGTTTTTTTTTTTTTTTGCACTGGCTTCTGGGAAAAAATGTTTCCTACCCATACTAAAACCTTTTCTCTTCTCACAATGGAAAGAACAGCTCATAACTTGCACACATTTTGCTCCATGTTTAGATCAAGTTCTCAATTAAGGTAATGCTAAACTTTGAAAGTTCAGTTAAAGAAATACTTTGGACTAATAAAAACTTTTTAAAATTAGGCATGAAATGCTTAAGAGCGGTGTGACGGAGAAAGAATAATGGCAGTGAATGGCCAGCCAAGGTAGCATGTAATCCTGTTCAACAGCTGACCTGGGCTACTAAAGACACAGCAAAGTTCAGTGAGAAGACATCTGGAGTGGCATTTCCAAGGCCAGCTTGTCTACAACCCCTGGTAACTTTAAGCCACCCCTGGGTAATTAATTCATAGTAACTGAGAAAGGGACCGCAGCCTTTGCACTTTCAGAAGATTCCTGCAAGCCTTTACCAGGTCCTTTCCAACTGAGCTATACTCTTCCTCTGTATTAATGGGAGCTATTTGAAGAACTCCTGCACACACCCATGCCAAGTCTCCGGCTGTGACATTTCTGTGCATTTCTCATACAACAGTAGTAGAGGCAATGGGCTCTATCCCTACACATCTCCGCACATGTAACTTGCTCACTCTTACAACTTGGTAGTGCCATTTTCTCTGTAGGCTGTCTTAGCATTCATGCTCAAGTGAGCACTGCTAAGGTTCATCAGATGTTATGGTTTGTTTCAGTTTGTATGCAGCCTATTCTGGGATTCATCTCATAAAGTTTGTAAATTCCACTAGCTTTCAATATTCTTCTAGCTGCAGTAGTGTTGCATGATTTGGAAATTTCTTTTAAAGGGGCCATCCTTGAGATACAGAGTAATACTGAATGATGGGTTGAAATCTGATTTATGTGCAGGACACTGACTAACTGAAAATCCTTCCTACGTATGAAAACAAAGAACTGTCTTGTGGGTTTTTTTTCAGATCGGTGAAAAGATTGCAGAGACTATGTCCTTTGATCCATTTGACCCTATGCACACACTCAAATGCTTGGACAGATTAAGATATTTTAATGATGGCCTAAGTGACTTATTGCATCAATAAAAAAGTTACTTTTAAAAATTACAAGTAACTTGGAAAGTTGGAGAACATCCATGCAAAGCATTTGTTCTAAAGTTTATGAGCAATATAAACTCGTAAAGAAAGTTCCCTGCTAACTGATGACCATATCGGTTATACGTGTCCATGCAGACTGCCTTTTCAACAGGTGCAGTTATTTACATCTGTGGAGCCTGCATCCATCCAGCGGCTTTTCTGAAGTCATTTCTCTGTTGAATTGCCAAAGTCAAACATACAGCAGTTAAGAATTTTCTACTTCGGTTGCTGCAATTCTGTACTAAATGGCATAACACTAGGATCATTATTTTTCTGTTAATGTTACAAATCTTTCACCATGATCTGATTTCCTAAGAAAAAACTGATGTCTGCAAACACAAAAAAAGAAAAAAAAGGCAAAATATAATTTATAGTTTGTAGATGTATGGTGCCATTGCAACCCTAACCTGAACCATCTTGAATACAGTGATGAATCCTTACAGCTTTTACACCAACATATAACCCTGAGTTTACAAAGGACCTTGAGAACAGAGCATGGCAAAACGTCAGTGTCCCACCATTTCTCTTTAGAAGCAAATCCCGATGGTTAATATGCATGGCAGACATTCATGGGTCAGTCTCCTCCAGGGAAAAATATAGCACAGTTAAGTGCAGGACTGTTAAATATTTGCATAGTTTTGAAATGAACGGGTTGAGAAAAATCACTCTTTCTTCATCCCAGGGGTGTCCAAGTTTCCACAATTGTTCCTGGGGCAGCGATGACTATGTGTAAGCTATTGTCAATGCCGGGGGGGGCGGGGAGCCCTACAAACGCCGCTCTCTCTGGACGTGCAACACAACTAAAGTTTTCCATCTCCTCATTGCTTCCTTGCCCTCCCCCCCACTTCTGCTCCCCGCGCCCCCGCTCCGGACGGCTCAGCCGACCGCTGGCACCGTCGCCCCCCGCAGCCCAGCGG
>NW_020799092.1:55583435-55656854 GCF_003259725.1 Athene cunicularia
CCGGGGCAGGGGCGTGCGGCAGCTCTGCGGGGCTGCTGCAGCCGTGTGCCGGCAGGTCAGCTCCGCAGCCGGGACGGCCCGCCCGGGACCCGGGGGGAGCGGGGGAAAAAACTTCCGTGACCTTCTGTAACAGCGGCAGAGGGATTTTCCTTCCCTCGGGCACGTACAGAGGCAGGGCAGGGAGGCGGCACCAAACCGGCGCGGTCCAAGCTGGCTGCGCCGCAGGGTACGGCCTGCGGGAATAGATCGTCCTCCCGAAGCCAAGTGGGTGCGAAATCAGAAGTCCGGGCAGTCGTTTGGATTTGTGTCCTTGTTTTGTTTTGTTCTCCTCGGTGTTTTTCTTTCTCTCAAGAAACGGTAAATGGCAACAAGCTAAGCAAAATCTAAACTCTGACCTTGTCTCGATTATTCTGTTAGGGTTTTTAAATCAGAATTTGACTGTTTTGACAAATAAGGGTCAATGGAGATTTTTGTTTGAAGTCACTTCGGTCAGAAAAACCGCAGAGCTGTTTTTTCTCTTAGCACACAAATTTTATACTATGCATGTGAAAATTAAGGATGCTGTCATCTGGGCTTGTCAGAAGCTAGGAAAAACAGGAGTTGCCCAGTCGAAGTGGGTGACTGAGCCACTGACCAGTTTATTTAATGTCCAGCAGAGTCAAAGTGTGTGCAGTTGACTGTATTTTTTTGGTCAGGAAGACCCGTTATTCAAAAAGAGAAATGTTGCATTGTTTCCAGAGAATGAAAAGCTTGGACTCTGGTTCCTGAATGTATGTCAGTAAAATGATTCATGCTATTGCAGACAGTATAGCAAGGTTCCAAGTAACCTCAAATTCCACTGACTTCAACGCAGTTTGAAGGTGCTGAATATGACTAGCCATTGTGCTGGATCAACACTAAGAATTAGCCCTCAGAGTAGGCTATATCTTTAAAGAGCCATTGTCAGCTTTGTGATCAGGAAAGAAAAGGCATAAAATTATTTGTTTAGAAAAAAATCATCTGATTATCAAATGGTACAAAATTTCCATTAAAATGGTTGATTTTAAAAAGGACAGAGCAATTCTTTTTTCTCCTACCCATGGAGGAGCAACTGAATAGACAGGGAATTCAGGAGCTGAAGGATGAGTCTGCATTGTGGCTTATTGCGGACATCAACACAAGTCCCCAAAGCAACCAGACCTTCTGAGGATGAGTCACAGCCCCCAAGCAAGTCAGAATCCGGGTGTCTGCAAACTTAACTTGGAAAAGAAAGATTCTGCTGGGAAAAGAGGGAGACCACTGATGGAAAAAAACTCCTAATGGACTTAGAAACTGAAGCATGCAAAGCCCATCCTACCCTTTCTGCTTCCCACAGGGGCAGTGGTTAAGAAAGTTTGCTGCATCCAATCATCTAAAAGAAAGTTGAAAATAAGAATTATAAGAATGGAAAAAAACAAGCTTTTCAGTTTGTCCTTTTGAAATAATTGTAGACCAACACATTCACTGAAAACCAGCAAACAGCCAGAATACCAGGACGGCCTCTGTGTCAGCAGTTGAGCCCATAGTCACATCAAGACACAGGAAAGTATCAAAATTAATTTGATGTTAACCAGACAGGATCTATTTTGCGTCATAAAACCAGCAGGATTTGTAAAAAATATGGGCATGATAAAGCAACATTTTTCTGTCCTATTAGAAAGATAAATGAGAATTACTTTGATTTTTAGAAGTATTTCCTGAGTATGTCCAACCTGAAAAGTAGAGAGAGGAATTTTGCCACAGTTTATTTGGACACTGCTTTTCAGGTTCAGCCTATTAGACATAGCAGTAAAGTTCAGACCCATTACCTAGGGGACAGTCTTGGACTGGGTGAAGATACACAGATTCAGTTCCTGCTGTAGCCATCAGTCTGTGATCCCCTTCTGTCATGCATTTTCATTTCTTACTTCAGCTGTAAATCATCCAGGCAGAGTGTAAAAAGTACAGTTGTATAACAGAAGGAGTCCCCAGTCTCAGTCAGGTGCTGAAAGTTAGAGAAAAAAAAATGTTCAGGAGTGTTATAAAGCCAGAAGTATGGTTCAGGCTTAGCTCAGTTTTCTTTAGAGTTGATGCATTTTTCTAGATTCAGAACCTTCTGCTTTTTGCTCAGCATTTAACGCATTTCTTGCCACTTGACTGTGAGACACAATAGCATGGAAACTGGGGACAAATCAGTCAGCCATGAAATAGAAATGATTAGACAGAGAACGAGGAATCTGCTCTGTAAGCAGCTCTCTAAAAGGCCTCAGTGTTGGCTGCATTCAAATACTTCCCATAGCACATTTTAAAAATAACCCTTGCTTGTGAGAAGCAGGAGACATGTTCCCTTGATGTGCAACACAAAGCATCTGCACAGCTTCCTCTGCAGCAGATACACGGTGCAGGCAGCAATAGGGTAGGCATTCAGGCAAGAGGGAGAGACACAGTCAACATCTTTTATAAAAACTAGACATGGGGAGCAGCTTTATACCGTAGTTACTGCTTACAGTTTATCTTCAAATGAGCTACCAAGTGGAAGCTAAGTGCTGGGATACTTCCAGAAGAGTGAGGTAAATGACTGGATTTCTGCTCAGAGAGGGATGGAAATGAGGCCTTACTGAACCTGAGGTCCACAGACAGCTGAGTTGGCAGCTCTGGGCTGGAGGAAGCACAATCTAGTAAAATCGCCAGAATTTCCTTCCTGTTACAATTCCTTCAGCAGGGAACGGGAAGGAAGGAGTTTCTTCCTCATATGACTGCCTTCATGCATCACCTTGACAGGGGAAGAATGTGCAACAGTGGTCCCAATCCTTGAGGCACTGGCTTGTGAAGTTGGCTAGTCATGAAGGAGGCAAGGAGGGAATCTAGCGAGGGAGAAACAGCCTCTGTGCATCTGGGAACTCCCCGGGGGTCATGCTGGTGATTATGCAGCTATTTTCCCTCACAGTTGTATCTATTTCATCTGTCTTTCACTGGATGATTCTGCTCTTGGACTTGTGTCCCACAGTTTTTATTTATGTGTGATGAGATGCAACAAACAGGATAGAAGGCTGATCTTGTCTTTTCTCTCCTTCATTCCCCAATGACCCAGGACTCACATGAAGGTGCCTGTGGTTCAGCCTTTACTCCTCCTGTTTTCCAACACAATGTTTGAGTTTTCCAGAGTATGGCTAAATTACAGCCTTCCAGCTCTTTGGAGTTTTCTAAGTTTCTCAAAGTATCTGTGGTCAAGTCTGCACAAAGAGTTTGGAAGAAGCAGAAGAGGGAGCCAGGTCTGCAGCAGCTTGCGTTTCTCTGTACTCCCTTGCTCCTTGCTTATGATGGGGATGGGCCTTGTAGCCAACCCTGCAAAGTCTACTCCTTTGGGACTAGTGAGGACCAAACGTGCAGTCACATCTGCAGCCAGTTTACAGTTTTTTCCTACAGTGGTGTGCCAGGAGGAAGGGACTGTGTTTTTGTGTGTGCCAGGAAGAAAAGCCTTTCTACCATCCAGAACATAGTTATTGTTTTATTTTAAATAAGTGGTGTCTATCTGCTGTTTGTTGCATGAGTCCTTTTCTCCCTGGAAAAAAAAATCCAGTACTTGGCTACAGATGTACGGATGCAGACCTTTTGTACCAATTTTTAAACAGTTATGTATTTATGCCTTCCACTTAAAGCTAATGCAGTCAATTCAGCTCACTGCAAGAAAAATCTGGAATTTTTAGTCAGATGTTGACAAATAGCATAGCACACTTATGTAGGCATTAGGGAAGAAGGTATTACTGAGCCATTTTAAAGCTATTTACAATTTCTGCCACTTTCTAATAAAAAGAGAAGTTTTTTAAAAAGCAGTTTGCATTTTTATTTAATCCTTCACAGTTGTGGTCCCTCCCTGTTGCACTAAGCAGGATGCAAGATGCACAGAGAGATGACTAGGCAGATCACCTCCCATCTCCACACCTGAGAAACTCCTGGAAGGAAAGCAAGCATCATCCCCCACTCTTTTCAGATGGGTCGGCTAAGGCTTTGAGGGCTGTCACTCTGATGTGACAGCAGGCCTCAGCCTGGGCAGAACAGAGTTCTGCTCTTCAACACAGCAAAACAAGAGAAAAGCAGAGCTCAGTCAGGTGCTTTTTCTGAAATAAGGAATTAAGTGAAATGAATGCAGACCTCCTTTCTTTGTTTTCAGATGTTGTTAAAAGTCCTGAGAAAACAGATAAATATTTAAGTACTTCAATATAAATGTATGAACATATATTCAAATTGACAAATATGTAAATATATAAATATTAATGTGTGTGGGTATGTTTGAATCCAAGTTTGTCATCTGGGGTCTTGGTGTTGGCAGTGATGGATGTTAGAGGGATCTGGAGGCAGATTCATATCACAGAGTTTAGGCCTAACCCTAGGACGGGACAAGCAGTGCTATCAAAAGGCACTTTATCATCTCTCCATTCATGATATATGTAGCTTAGACATGACACCTTACTTTTACATAAACTGCGTTTAGATGAAATGGTTCTGAACCTTTGTGTCATATTAAGGTCCAGCTGTGGGCTTTAGAGTTAAAATGCAAGAATATTCAAACATTTGACTTTGGCTACCTACATGATACAATTCTGCTTCAAATATTTTTTCCAAGACTAGTCTAGGAGTGAGAGATTAAAACTTTGAGTCATTATGAATGCCAGTTTATACGAGAACTGAGCGAGGTTTTAGAGTTCTGAAAAACAGTTTTCTTGCACATTAATTAGGAGTTTCCAGACATGGAATTTCTGAATGTCCATAAGATTAGAGATAATAATGGCATCTGTTCTAATTAAAGCTTCTTTCTCAAAAAAATGTGTTTGCGTTTAAACTCATAGTATTATTAAAGCCTTATGTACTGCCTTCTTGCTTAGCATGATGAACATGACTCATAACTCCACAGGAAAATGTTCATTTGATGACCATGGGGACAGAGCCAACGATTCAGCATGGATGTTCCTTTTGTTAGAATTTATTAGACACTATCTCAGATTCAGAGGAGACAAAATTTTCATTTCGGATAAATTCAACAGAGCCTAGATTATATGTTAGAAAATTTTAAGAACAAGTTGAATTAATTTTAGAAATTTTATGCACGATATGGATAGATGTACCATCCTCTGTTGCAAAGAGTATGAATCTCTAAAGCCAAAAAAAAAAAAATTATTGAAATCCAAAACTCTCTGGGGGAAGAGAGAAAAACGTGTATAGTAGAGTGGTCTGCCCATGAGATCCCCAGTGAGAATTTGATCTTTGTTGTATTTTAGGCAACAGAGAGAAGAAAATACGAATTAACTAGGATGATTCCATAAAACTTAGGATCTCTGGAAAACTGGAGATATAGTTCTAAACTAAGATAAGTTCATATTTCCCACAGCTCTCAAATACCCTAGTAATAAACAGAAAGTGGGATGAAATCTATGTTAGGAATTGATTTTTTTTTTACTTTCTGATCCAGAACTATGATCTCTCTTTTCTTTACCAGACAAACAACAGTAATAAAAACCATCTCCAACTAAAAAGGATTTGTTATTTTGAAGATGAAATAGAAGTTATGCCATTTAATTTCTTTTGATTTACTGGGGAGGCAGGTTTAACTCTGTTAGTCCCTTTATATTTTTCTGGCAGACTTCTTATGAAAATGTGTTTTGATAGTTGCAAAACAAACTTCGAATTTTATGCAATACCATTCTTGTCAAAATATGTCATCAGATCAGCATTCAAAAGGACAAATAGTTTCAGTACCACTATCCCCACTCTAATGAGCACATTCATTGATAAAACTTGCACCCAATTGTATTCAAGATAGTCAAGAAGTTGTGCTATAGATGTTAATGGGGCTGTACGAGGATGGGGCTTGTCCATAGTCTTATACTTTTCTGGCCCATATACTTTATTTTCAAATAAATGGGAACTGATAAATTCAGCTTTGTAGCTAAGAAGTGAGAAGATGCTCTCACAGCTGAAGGTGAAAGCATCACATTCATTCCCTGTCCAAAATCCTGCTGTGCTCAATTTATACTCGGAGTTCCAAAAAAGACCAAGGGAGTCTCATGAATGGGTTGTACCACTTCCTCTGTCAACTTGAAACCCCGTTTCAGATTTCTAACAAATGCTACAGAAAGAAAATCTGTTTTCCCTCAAGATAAGGTTAATGTCTCCTGTAGACCTCAGCCATAAAGTCTCCTGTTGTTTTATGAAGTCCAACTTCATGTATTGCTGTTCTAGTGCAGTTTCTGACAAGACCAGAACTGTAGACATAATGATACCTGGATTTTTATGAAATACTAAAGAAATAGTTACCTCCTATTTAAGGATCAGTAATGGAGGATCTTCCATAAGAAAGACAATCTTCTAACAGGAGAAGTGCAGAGGCAATTTTTTTTAAAAGGAACAAAGAGGCAGCTGGGCATCACTGCACACTCACTGTTAGGAATAAGCATATTCAGGTAAAAATGAGGGAAAAGGTGAAAACAAGGTATATAAAACAAGGTATATAGATTTCCTAAAAAGTATTGCAGCAGTTAACAGGAATGTGTTTGTGGGTAGTACACCTAGTTAAGAGTCTTCTCTGCTTAAACTCCCTTTACAAATGATAAAGAGAAAAAAGTGGTTTCTGGATCTAAAGCACCCTTCAAAGGTACTCATCTCTCTCCACGCTCTACTAGAGTCTAAGGTCACTATATTTCCATTTCCCATTAGTGCCTAAATTTAGGAAGGATAAAGATAGAGCAAGTTCTAAAAATTTTCACTTAATAGGAGTTTATTACCTTAATAGCAGGTCTGTAAACCTGCATTGAGAGCAATATAATAATATACATATACATATAATAAATATAATAATATAATTATATCTAACATGATATTATGTATATATTATATTTATAGGTATAAAATAAAATATAAAAGCACAATGTAAAATCTGTTCATAGAATATAATTTCTTTTATTAATGTTTCTGGATTTTGGTTAACTGCAAACCCCACTAGGTCAGTAAAAGTATTCCCATTATCTTTAGTGTAGTCAAAACTTTGCCCTAGTGTTCATATTGATGAATATACCTCTTTAAACATAGAGATGGACAGACATACATGCATGTACATACACATACGTATCAGAGCTCTTTGCTAAAATGTCTGTATCAAACAAGGAACTGTGGAATATGAAACAAATAATAAAATGAAGAAAGTTCTTAAGAGTTTCTCTTTGGGAAAATGGCAATAACCTCCCAGCAGCCCAGTTTCCAGGGAAGAAAATACCCACTTTATTTTCTGACTGCTTACTCCGGCAACATCAATGTATTTTCCAAGGAACTGGCTGACATGATACCGCCACCTGCACAGGAAGTTCCGCTGTGTTTCAGAGGGGTGCAGATGTCTCCTTGAAGCTGCTAGTGTTTCGCTTCTGCAACAAGACAGGCAAGTGCTTCAGGAAGAGATCTCTGGAGAAATGGCTGGTTGCTACAGTACTGACCCATTGGCATCAGTCGTATTTTTCTCATGAATACTTCTGCAGATTTTGATGAGCCTGCCCATCTGATAAAACAAAGCCCATCATCAGGGCTTTTCTGGTATGTAATCAGTAATTCAGCATGGGCAGGGAGCAGGAGGTTGTTCTCTCAGTAATTAGTAGCATTTTATTTTTTGGCTATTTTCATTGTTTTTCAGTTTGTGAAATTGTGATTTGCAGTCACAACCTTTTTCTAAGTCATGGCATTGTTTAAAAGTTTTTATAATCCATTTTAATATTTGTTATGTGTGCAATAGGGGTCACTCCTGACCAGACTGGTTTTATACTCTGGCTAGAAGAGTGTAGTCCTTCAATTCTGTTTTCCAACAAGAGTATCTTTGTTAAAGCATTGTTTGCTTTTCTCGCATACTCTATAGTACTCAAGAAAGATTCACTATTTCCATTGAGATCTGCCAGCAGAACACTTTTCTTTGCCATATTATGGAATGCAGGCACAGGGAGACAGGGAATGTAAGGCAAAATCATTGCTCAGTTTGAACAAATAACTGGGGTGGAACATTTCTGCTTTCTTGTTTAGGGTTTCACTCACTTTGGAATTACTTCTTTGTCATTAGCCTTACATAAAAACTTTGGTCCTAGCCATCTGCACTCATGGTATCTCTTTTTTTTGTGCAAAAGAGTGAGTGTTGTGCTCACTGATCCAGCCAGTCCACAGAAGAGCATTGTGCTCTGAAGGCAGAGTTCAGGGTTGACAGGCAGAGCCTAATCTTGCTGCACCCCAGCCTGAAGGGACTCTTGGGGTTCCCTTGTTAGATGCTTGCCACCATACCAAGAGTCAAGGTGATTTCTTGTGATAGAACTTATCCCATCTCTGAACACTGCTGGACATTTATGTTTCGTAGTCACCCATGCTATAGCCTGAGGCGCATATAATACTCTGGAATAGAATGAGTTTTGCCTTTATTAGACACCTGACAGCACCTAATGTTTTCTGTTGAAAACAATGATTAGTCAGGAAGTAGAACATGTAGGCATCATGAAGCTCTGTGTTTTCAGGAACAAAGTACCAGCTTTTCTACATAACTGCAGATAAATATTTGCCAGACAGATTACAGTGCTCTTAAAAGGGTGAACCAGGCTCCTGGTGTCTGGGGGGTGAGGGAAGGGAGAACAGCAGCTCTACTCCTCTGTAAGACCCAACACCTCCCATGCTCTTTCCTTTGGATTCAGTAGAAACAACTTTATACATTCTCCATCATTTTCTAATAAACTGGCAGTTATCAGGAAGACAAGCATCAGCAGATGTGGAAACATGATATTTCAAAGGGTCAAGGAAACATTTAGATGCTTAGCTGATAAAAATGATCTAACAGAATGGTTGTGAGCTTATTGCTTTTTTTTTTTTTCTGCTGCTGTGATACCTTTGTTCTCCAAACACTGTAACTGGCAATTTTTATGTTCCAAATAGTACAGGGAAGTACAAAAACGAATAATGATCTTATATGTTCATGCATTTTCTTATTTTTAAGAACACACACTACAGTCTTCTCCACAGTAGTGCTGCACCTGCCCTGAATGTCATCTTTCAAAGCTGTAGAATGGCTTGTTGTTTTGTGATCTTTTACACCTTTCTTTTTTTTTTTACGAATTGCATTTATCACAACAGAAAAAAATATCATATCTACTTTTTTTTTTTTAATATGACTGTTTCAAGTCTTACCAGGGATACAATATAATATGGTGAAACAATATTATACTTACAATCTTGGTATCAGGAAAAAAAATGTTTAAAAACAGCACAGAGTAAGCAGTAAAGACAATTTACATACTCTGTGCTAAAAATGTAAAGAAAAGTAGCTTGTGACTCTGTCTTGTATAAATATACATCCAGACTTGACTATAGCCCTGGCAGAGCATTTAAGCGTATTGACATCAGTAGGACTGTTCACATTTTTCAGGTTGTGTGCGTATTTGTTTGTCTGATTGGAGATATTAGTGATCAGTCAGGAGAGATCCAGTAAGGATCTGAGCATCCTTTCACTGGCTCTAAAAGATATTGATAGCACTCAAAAATGTAGGCATCCTCAGCACTTGTTTGGGTTCCTTCTCAGTGAAACAGTGGTGGTGCCTGTCTATGCAAACTGCACACTGTGAGCACAAGTAGCAGCACACAGCTACCACACATGAAGATTTGAATAATTATAGTTGCAATGTAGATTAAATCAAAGCCTGCATAATGCTGATGGCCTTAATAATTTTTTTCTGATAGACCCAGCACAGTAATTTTTTTAATGATGCAATGGATATTACGTGCCTCAAAGAACAAACTCTCGAGAAGAACCACAGCTGATAAGCAGCCAATTTGAGGTTCGCATTTAACACACCTTTCCAGCCTGACAGGTTTTGATACATAGGGACCAAAGTGGCAAGGTCAACAGGTCAACTGTTTTCATATATATAAGGCATATATTCTTGAGTCAGCTGGGCTTTTTTTTAAGAAAAAACAATAACTTCACACTGCTAAGCTTTTTTAATTAATAGTTTTTTTCTTTAAACAGACTTTGAAAAAAGAAGACACATTTCCCATACCATTTCCCTTTCTTGTAAATAAATCTCTTTTAGAATCAAAGCATGTTCCTTAATTTCCTGATAAAAGTTTAATAAACACATGCAGAGCAAAAGAAGCTGTGGTAATTCTCATAGCAGAATCAGACAAAAGCTTCAAGCAATGCAAAAACTGGCTTTACCAAACTGAATAGTAGGAAACAAAGAATAGCTGAAGTCAGGAAG
Source organism: Athene cunicularia (assembly GCF_003259725.1). Lineage (NCBI taxonomy): Eukaryota > Metazoa > Chordata > Aves > Strigiformes > Strigidae > Athene > Athene cunicularia. The sequence goes on from NW_020799092.1 coordinate 55,593,701, forward strand.
TGTATTGTGGGCATGGAACAGGAGTTGATAATGTTTAATAGCTTTGGCTGAAACAGAAGGCTGTAGCAAGTTATTAGCATCCTTTAGAGGGTCAAAACAAATTTCCTTTACTTCTCTCTTTGTTGCAAGTGAACATGCCTGTATTTACTTTATCTTAGCAAATAATTCAGCGTGATTTCACAGCACACCTGGACAGCTCTGGAGGAACAAACTGCACACTGAACATGCAGTCTACCGAACAAGACCTGTGCCTAACCTAAGCATGCCTTTATGTAGATAAAACAGAGTTCTTCACAGATCTTCATACACATGATGCTTTGGCAAAAGTGGCCTCAAGAACCATACCCTAAAAAAGGTATCTTATCCTTGCAAGCCAGTCAGATTCATTTGCAGAAATGAGAGTGTCTTTCTTCTGTAGGATCATATGTCTGACCACTTCTCTTTCTCCTCCAAGTCCTATTTTCACTTTACTTAGTTCAGTTGGACTCCCATTATCAGTCTAATGACACTCACCATCACTGAGTACTACTGAATTAAAAACCAGAGGAGAGCAGTAGGAGGAGGGAGTGAGGAGCAAGTAATCTGAGTGATGTAAATGTAACCCGTAGCAAGGCAAAATGCACGCAGTCACCTATTCCTCCTGCTGCCTGTGGAGGACTGATCCCTATGAGTTAAAACAGGATCTTTCATGGGAGTAGTTTAGTGCAGGAAGAATCTGGGTGATATCTCAATTCCTGCAGTGTAAGGACTTATCTGTAGTGCCTGAACGGTGAATAAATAGAGCATTTCCCAGCCAGTGCATCTGTACGAGATATGTTAGTAGCTGAGAAGTAGGAGAGCCCAGATTACCTCAATTCCTTGCCTATCTCTATTTAAACTGTACACTGTTGTGGGTAAGTCTGGTTTTGGACAGCACTGCAGATGTTCACGTTCCAGTCATAGCTGGACTCTCTTGACACGTATGTAATTTCATAACGTTCTTACGGCTTTCAGGAAGATAACAGCTTCATTTTAACATTGTATTTAGCTGAGAGTTTTTAGAGTTGCCAGGCCAGTTTTCTGTCTTTTCACTCTCTAGTTCAGTTTGGTAACTTCCTTATTCAAACTGGAGCAATGTGGAACATGGGACTTGAGGAATAAAGAAATGGGAAAGATATGGTAGTGAGAGATCAACTATGGTTCCTACAGGACCATCTGTTCAGCTTCTGTGCATTGGTAGAAATATTCCAAGAGTTATTGAAATTGCTCCAAGAAAGTAAACTCTTGACAACTGTTGGTGGCATGAATACACCACTATTGTCACCTTATTCACTCTGGATGAGAGAATGGTCTGGTGGATCAAGCTCTGGCTGGATGGACGGTCCCAGAGAGTGGTGGTCAATGGAGATAAATCCAGCTGGCGGCCAGTCACAAGTGGTGTTCCTCAGGGCTCGGTGTTGGCACCATTTCTGTTTAACACCTTTATTGATGATCTTGATAAGGATATAGAGTGTATCATCAGTAAGTTTGCAGATGACACCAAGACAAGCGGGAGTGTTGATCTGCATGAAGATAGGGAGGCTTTACAAAGAGACTTGGATAGATTGGATCATTGGGCCAACGTTAACGGGATGAGCTTCAACAAGGCCAAGTACCAGGTCCTGCACTTGGGCCACAACAACCCCCTGCATGGCTACAGGCCTGGGGAGGTGTGGCTGGAGCTGTCTGGAAGAGAAGGCTCTGGGGGTTCTCATTGACAAGCAGCTGAACAGGAGCCATCAGTGTGCCCAGGTGGCCACTAAAGCCAACAGCATCCTGGCTTGTATTAGAAATAGTGTGACCAGCAGGAGTAGGGAGGTGACAGTCCCCCTGTACTCTGCACTGGTGAGGCCACACCTGGAGTATTGTGTCCAGTTTTGGGCACCTGAATACAAGAGAGATATCGAGATGCTGGAACGAGTGCAGAGGAGGGCAACGAAGCTGGTGAAGGGCCTGGAGAACAAATCCTATGAGGAGCGATTGAAGGAGCTGGGACTGTTTAGCTTGAGGAGGAGAAGGCTGAGGGGAGACCTCATCACTCTCTACAGCTACCTGAAAGGACATTGTAGAGAGGTTGGTGCTGGTCTCTTCTCACAGGGAATTAGTGACAGAACAAGAGGGATTGGCTTTAAACTGCAACAGGGGAGGTTCAGACTGGATATTAGGAAAAAATTTTTCACAGAAAGAGTGGTCAGACAGCGGAATAGGCTGCCCAGGGAGGTGGTGGAGTCACCATCCCTGGATGTGTTTAAGGGTTGTTTGGATGAGATGTTGGGGGATATGGTGTAGGGGAGAACTTTGTAGAGTAGGGCTGATGGTTGGACTCAATGATCCCAAGGGTCTTTTCCAACCTCAATGATTCTGGGATTCTGTGATCTCACAAACTGATTCCTAAGTACTTTTAGGACAACTGTGTATGACTTGAGCTGGGAAATCCTGGCCAAAGATATATCATAAATGTCCTAATATTAGCATCATCTCCTGGAAAGAGGACAGGGCTGTCCATCTGGAAATGTTATATGGCATGATTCTTCTGTCAGCTCCCCAGGATTATCTCCATGTACATCTTGGAATGCACAACAGGCTAAACACATTAGTTACTGAGAATCATGATTACAAAAAGTTTACTATTTGATTTGAAAATTAATTAAGTTTACTGGCTTCCATTTTTCTGTCAAATATTGATTATAATGAATTATTTTGAAAGGAATCAAATTACAGGCCAGTCTTAATACTTATTTTAAAAGTTCTATGAAATTCTCATTAACCTATGGTTTCTTTTTGTGTGCCAAAAATATGCTTTGCTGATAAAAATAGGTCCCACTTAGCTAAATTAAAGATGTAACCATGAAAAGGCTGATGAAGCTCAATGCAAACTTGCTTTCCTGCTGTGATTTAATGTTCCCCTTATCAGTCAGTTGAAAAAATACAAGATAGACTCCACCAAAACTGAACTGAATAAAAAGACTTTAGGCATGACCCTGAATAGCCCTCACACTGAATAGCTGTATGCCTGTGTGCACAAACTGGCTTTACCAAGGATCACAACATCAGCTGGAAGGAAGCATGCAATAAATTGCCAGAAGTTTCAGAAGAAGAGGGCTATGCTCAACCATGTTGCCTTCATTTAGTAGCATCTTCTTAAAAAAGGAACTTTTTTTTTTGCTGTAATCATCTTGGGTTTTGTCATCATCTGCAAATTTTTATTACCCGATTTCAAGGCAAACGATGTTGATGAGCCAGGAACACCCATTCTCTTTGAAAATGAGATAACATGGCATATGGGCTACAACGAAAAGTTTGCTTTTGAATAGCTGCAGAAACAGATACTCTAAGAATCCTTGTTTGTGTATTCCACAAAGAAAATATATTTGCTCCATAAACTCAGGCATACATTTTTCCAGCATGTGTACTCAGTAGAATGGGATTGATTTCAATGAACAATATACAGGTCTTGAAATCAGCTTTTGGCGGGGGTAACAGGAATAGATATAAGACAGTTAGATGCCACCATGAGTAGATAATTCTGACTTCTCCATGTATACATCTACAACTTTTTCTTCATTCTTTCATCATGCAGTCCTAAAATCCTGTGACTGATACAAGGACATCTGATGGCTTCATTTGGTGAAAAGATCACAATACATCCAGAAAAGTTCCTTGCTTTGTTTTAACTAGATGGAAGATAACTTTTAATGATTGATTCATGTAATTATTTTAAGGCCAATGTACTTCATAAAGATAATATTTTGTCAGTTGTTTAGTTCCCAAACATGAACTTTTACATCTAATAATCCCAAAATGAAAGTAGAGAGAATATTGTTGCCTGTGATGCTTTGCTCAGAATTAGGGTTATTTCCTCCAGAGCTTCAGTCTTGCACCCACTGAAATTACAGAGCCCAAACAATTTCCAATTTCCTGTCTTCACTCAGCAATGGATGTAATGTACTGTCTGTGCTGTCTTCAGACATTGTTTTCAAGGAAACTCTTTTCTAAGATTTGTACCAAAAATTCACACACATGACCTACAGAAACAGAAGTTATTGCAGACCTACAGGACTATTGCAGAAGAGAACTGTGAGCCAAAATCTCTTTTTCTTTCCTCTTTTTGTAGATATTGTTTAAAATTATTCTGTTCAGCTTCAGAAAGTCCAGACAGACTTCTAGCTCTGACGCCTTTACGGACAAGTGCACAGCACTGAGGTGTGTTCCTTGGGTATTCCACCAATGCAAAGTCTGCTGTTATTTTCTGTGGAGACAGAATTTCAACCTGAATGCTACCTTTAGGTTTGATGGTGATGATGATGATGAATTCCCAGCCCAAGGAATCATAGATCACTTTCAGATCACTAGAGCCTAGTTCATAGTAGCAGATGAAGTGGAGGTTTATAGTTTGCATTATGTGATGTCTAGAGAGAAGCACTGGCAGACAGTGTTGTTTAGCCCCAATAATATCTTTAATTAAGCCAGCTTGATGTTAGACATTCAAGATACTTGATATCACAAACAATTCAGAAACTTCCTCCCAGGGACTTTCAAGCCATTTGAGTAAATTGCACCTAGACTATGCAGTTTTGCTTTGGAATTATCTTTTTGGTTTAAGAAACTGGAAAGTCCAGTGGTTTTATAGTATTTTTCACTTTGTAGGTAACTTGTGTTTGAAGGTGATTGAAGATTCAACAGGGAGAGGGAGGAGTTATTTCAAATTATTATGTATATTTTAGATTAAAAGAAGTGATCATGAGCTTTTTCCTACAATATTTGTGCTAAGTATATGTATACTCACCTCCTTCCAGCATGCTGTGGTACCACTGCTTGAGTTTGAGGCTGATGAGCCATATCATACTTACGCTACTCCTGTAAATCTTTACTTATGGCATCATTATCTTCTCACTTTGGGATCCAGTCCCAGGAATGCAATTTCTTTTTCATCTGATTTAAACAGTCATTTAGTTTCTTGCAGAGGAATAATGCTGTGACCTTCTCTTTCCTGTTGAATGCAGTACCTATACAGTTGGTTGTGCTAAGTAAATTAAATATCCTGTATTGTGGGTTATATCAAACAAATGTTTGTGTGACATTGAACTGAACTATCATCGCAATTCTGTTAATTTTCTAATAGAAATGTTTTGACAATTAAGCTTCCTGAATAGCTCGGTATTTCAACAGAGAGCAGTAAAGTATGCCTGTTGGCATGCACTGCTTCCTTAGGTGACTTTTAAATGATTTGTGAGTACGATTCTTTTTGAACAATTTGTGATGAACCATGTGGAAGAGTGTGTTCCTTCTAAATATTAATATCTTAGCCTGGCCATGTCTTTCATGAACAGAGTGTTATCACATAAACAGGATAGGCTAGAACAAAATGGCTCTAATGTGAAGAGCCTCCTTACATTTAATCAGATGAAAGAGCTCCCTAACCCTTTTGTACAGGAGCTCCACCTGCTGCAGATCTAGCGTTTTATTTATCAGTCTGTTAAGAACTATCTATGCCTGTTTCAAATTATATATTTAAACAGCTAATATCACTGTTTCATCACTGTCAAAATCAGCAATTCTACATATGGAAGGATGGGAAAAGTCAGACAAATAAAACGTGTTTTACTGATACATGCTTGAGGTGTCTAAAAAGTCAAAGTAGTAACCACATTTATTCCATTCATAAAGATATGAAACAGTGAAGTTAGGCAACAAAAGCATGATAATTCTGTTCACCTGGTTTGTCCCTTAAGTAGACTTTAAGGGCACTGCATACCCTTAGGGCTGTAGGGAGATGTGGAAAATGTGTTCAGTTTTGTAGACATCTCCATCTAGGAGTTAGATGTCTAATTTTGAGCTAATCATTTGGGCTGCCTTGATAGTCACTGGAAAAAGTTACCGAAGATTCATGGCTTAAATGATGTGTTAAAATGGAATGAATCTTGTTGGGATGTAGGAATTCTGTGCTTCGGTGTTTTGTTGCAGTGGACCATTGCTCTCCAGGAAAAGTGTTTCTGGAATCCACCCTTGGTGTGGATATCTGACTGATGATGTGGACATCTGACTGACCTGACTTTGTGTTCTTTGCTGCAGATTGATTTTGAAGATGTGATTGCTGAGCCAGAGGGAACGCACAGCTTTGATGGGATTTGGAAGGCCAGTTTTACCACCTTCACTGTAACAAAATACTGGTTTTATCGTTTACTGTCAGCAATCTTTGGCATTCCTATGGCTCTCATCTGGGGCATCTACTTTGCCATTTTGTCATTTCTGCACATCTGGGCAGTGGTGCCGTGCATAAGGAGCTACCTGATTGAGATCCAGTGCATTAGCCGTGTCTATTCAATCTGCATCCACACGTTCTGCGACCCACTGTTTGAGGCCATAGGCAAAATGTTCAGCAGCATCCGAGCCACAGTACGGAAAGAGATTTGAGGGACATTTCAAGGAGAGTCATCAGCCTGGGAAGGGGGTGGGGGGTTTGTCTTGTTTGGAGTGTTTTGGTGCCAGTTTCATGTTTCCCAAAGCAACATACAGCAACTGGTGGTGGATATACTGGCCTAAAACAAAGAATCACTTGCTCAGTTTCTTTTTCTACTGTTTATTCTTACTGGACTGCTTGCTTTTTTTTTTTCCCCTTCAGTCTGCATTTCAAACTAACCTTAAATGGCTATTCTTCCATACCAGCTGCTGTCATTTTGCTAGCTGTTCAATTTAGAGACTGAAGTGCTATTGGATGCCTTTTTATCTCACCCTTCATTCCTTGTGAGATAAATCCACAGTGATACTGAAGAACGACAAAAATGCTTTCCAGCACTATAAAGCCATTCATTTTATTGTGGCCAAAGAGCACAGAGCTATTGCAGCAGAATGAACGTGACCAGCTGGCAGGTTTTAGCAGAATGTTCTTTTTCAGTTGGATTGTCAGTTGACTCCAGCTATTTAGTCATGGTCAGATATGGTGCACGATGAATAAATTAGTTAAGTAAACAAATTACTGAACTAATATATGTCCCAACAATCTAACACTTTACCAGGTTGGAGACATTGACATGTGAAAGCTTTTCATGTGCATAAAAAGCTTTAGTCAGTGCCTTTCTGTCTCATTCTCTCTTGGAAGTATGCATCCAGTTGTTTCTCAGCCTTTGCTAGGATTGCAGAAGCGAAGTGCAGTTGAGAACTAAAACTGATCATTATGGAAATGTTTTCTCAGCTGTGACTTATGACACATCCCTTAGTGAGCATTTCAGTGCTTACCTCACAGGCTTTTTCTTTTTTTTGCAAAGGACTCATATAAATACATATCGCAGGTATGCCAGAGATAACCCTGAATTGCAAGAAAAATGAAAGTGTGCCGAACACAAGCCACAGGAGGCCGAGGAGGAGCTGCCCCTGAGAGAAACTTTTCTATCAGCTTTCAAAACTTCCCTATCAGCAGAAGTTAGCGTGCCACTAGCACACAAATTATTTTCAAGATGCTTTGCTGAGTCTGAACTAATCCATCACAAGAGATGGTTTAGAAACTTCATATTTGTGGGTTGATTTGTTCATTTTTAGCTGAGCTGCAACATCAGGAAGTCTTAAACAGAGGGTGTTGTTTGAAACTACCGTGTTGCAAAGTGCAAGGCCTAGAAAGCAAAGCCTTTGCAACACGTTCTGATGCTGTGACCTTCAAGAGCTTTTTGCCCTCATGACAGTACTGTGTTCAGAGATGTTCTCTGCCTCCTCAAACAGTTTGCATGAAGCATTTGTAAAAATAATTGTGAGGCTAATCAGCTTTATTGTAAACCAAGCTAGGGCCTATGCCTGCTGCAGTTGGGATCTCCAACAAACCAATTCTTGACCTTGGAGAGTGCAAGATTTGGCCCTTAGGCTGAGCATGGAGCTGTCTGGTACACCTACAACTTTTTTTATTTAGCGCTGATATTTCACATATTGCTTTACCTAACACAGGAGTGCCTTCAGTTCAATTTCTGCCAAAGCATTGAAAACTTTAGGAAATGCTGCATTTTTTAATGGGGGTGGGGGGAGGGGAAAGGGTGCACAAAAAAAATTACAAAGCTATTAACTACTATTTTTTGCATTTAAAACAGACACTGGTATGGATATAGTTTTATGTTTTTCTATGTACATAATGAAGAGTGTACTATTATAGATTTTTTCAGTATTAAAAACAAGCGAGATTATAAACAAGAAATATTTTATCTTTTGATGAAGAAAATCACTCTGATGAAAACTTTATTGATTTACTATATGAACTGTATATCCTGAAAGATGTCTGTTCACTTAGTTACTAGTCCCTAAGCCAAAATACATTGCTGATCCAAGACATTTACATTGTTGTTATATGCTTACAGATATAACCGACACTTTTTTTAAAAATTTTGCATGTACATTAAAGAATACAATAAAAAGATGTTTAATGATAGCTCCTGTCTGACTTCTTTTCCCTTGAAACTAATGTGAACAAATCTTATGTTATTAGGCTTTTCTCCCCAATATTTCTTGATAAAGAAACAAAGTGATGTCATTTGTTCCTCAAGAAAGAGTGTGCAAAATGGTATCAATTTGTGGTTCAGGATCTGACTCAGGAAGGTTATTCCTAACAAAAAAACTGACACTTTTTCCCTAAGTAAATATTTTCTGCTGCTAAATAAGTAAGCAGTAGGACTAAGGAATACATCACTGAATAGGGATCCTAGGCTTGTTTAAATGCTTGGTGTTCCTCAGTTTCCCTACATGGGATAATGTCATTTATTTGTAGACAATTTTAATATCCAGTAAAGAGAATGATAGCATAATATGATGAGTTGCTTACAGTTCATTTTACAAAAAGACTTTGGCCATCAAAAATTCAGTCCTAGATTGTCCTGATGATAGCTCTTCAGTTAAAGTTGTTTAAAGCTTTCTTTTTCAGTCCAGTGGAAACAGGATTGTTCCCAATAAAAGGTCATTAGCCTAAGCATTTAATGTATGGAAATAGGGGAATGACAGCTTTTATCCAGCCATGTATAGACCCAACTTGTGACAGGACAGTTCTTTTCTATGGGGTTATTGCACAATACCTGTCACACCACTGAACTAGTACACAAAAGTCCAACAAAACCGGCTATTACATTTTGACGTACAAATCTATTAACCATAATTTTATGTTTAAATGGCAGATACCAGCTTACTGTAGTCTGTCATATCTTTTGCAATAGCAGAATGGTGTATTTAAAGGGAGTTAATAGTCCAGTAGTAGAAAATAGTAAGTTGAATTCAACTACATGAGAATATTTAAAATATTTTAAAAGGTAAAAGGGAGGTTGTAATGTGGAAGTAAAGCAAATGAGCCTTCCGGTATTCAAAAACATCCTGCTTTTGCAGAGAGCCTGATAGATTCAGGACAGACACATCTATTCATCTTAACCATTTATAATGTCATGTCTCCAAGACTCTTTATGGGAGAGATGTGCAGATTCACCCTATGATTGCACTGTGCTTGGCATTTTGCTGGGCAGTGGCTACAGGGCTGTGCAGTGGGTGAATCTCAAACTCATGCTCTTGCCAGTCTCTCAATGTAATAACACAACCAATATCACAGCCAGGATATACCCCATAGCAAGATTCAGGTTTGTCTACGAGATGACTAGATATTAGCTGTTAGACAATGGCATCAAGCTATCTCCTATCATGGTTGTAAATGTAGTGCAGACAGTCTTACACTGCTAGATATGAACATCAGTGTCATAAGATGCCTCAGGACCTGTGTGCTTAGGTGGGCTCAACACCACCTTTTCCTCCTACCAGAAAACTTTATTGGCTGTTGTTGGTCACTCTCATCCTCTGGGTCACCAGTTCTTAAACTGTGCCACATAGCTTGAATTGTTGTCCTTTGACTGCTCTAAGACAAGGTATGGGGGAGTTGGACACTGATTAAAACCAGCTGGAGCACCTAGGTTATGAGAAATGAGTGTGAACTGCTTGGTTGTGTGGTTGATCCTTCTGAATTTGATTGTTTAAGAACAAAATAAATAGTTTTTTTTTTTAAATATATTGGAGTGAAGTTACAACAAGATATAATGACAAATCATAGGCTTTTATTAAGGATTTAAGAATTTCCATAGCTGCACCCAAGCTACCTTTTGACCCTCTCTTACATAAAACTACAATTCTCTGTTCACTTGTTTGCTTTCATTTCCTTGTGTATCTTCTGCATCCTCCTCCTTTTTTTCCTCATCTCCTGAGAAGGGGGAAAGAGGCACAGAATAAAAGTTTTTGGTGAGCTAGAACACTTGTTATCTTCCTTTATGTCTCACAAGCCTTGACTTTTTCACTTCATGTTATCTGACACTGGGACGCCATGTGATACAGGTTATGTTATTTCTATCTTGCTTTCTTCTGTAGAACTTTTAATTGAAATTTCAATTGTATAGTACAACTAGCACATCCTGTCTTCAAGATGCTTTTCTCTATTATGGCCTTCTGAAGGCAGAGCGGTAAAATGTTGTACATTATTAACTATGACCATATGTAAACGCACAGTATTCTCACTAGATTTGTAACTGGTTTTATTAAGGACAGTAAAAGTTGGCAGAAAGAGATTAGACAAGCCTGTGTGCTCTCTCATAGTCAAGTGTTGATTAAAGACACAATCCAAAAAAGGCCCTAGGCTCAATGCTAGTAAGTAATTTGGTTTTGTTCTGAGAACCTGAATTTACATAACCCTTCACCTTCAGACACTTGAATTTCCTCAGCACATAATTGTCAGTAAAATTCACCGTAGGGGTGCTGAGGTCACACCTATGCACAGTTGGGATGTACAAATGAGATGTTCCTCTAGCTGACACCTTCTCCTGCAGGAACTGGAGATGATAGGTATTCTCAGGGATCACTAACAAGACCTGGGAAATGATGCCTCTCTGAGGCTTGCAGTCTAGCATCTCACTCCCTAAGACAGAGGAAACTTAAACTACTCTCACTGCCCTCCCTGGTGAAAACTTAAGCTGCTCACCACTCAGTATGCTGACTACTATGGATCCAATTTTTATAAGATCAATTCAGAGAATCAGAGAATGGTTTGGGTTGGAAGGGATCTTAAAGATCCTTAAAGTTCCAACCCCCCTACCATGGGCACGGACACCTTCCACTAGACCAGGTTGCTCAAAGCCCCGTCCAGCCTGGCCTTGAACACTGCCAGGGAGGGGGCAGCCACAACCCCTCTGGGCAACCTGTTCCAGTGCCTCACTACCCTGACAGTAAACAATGCTAAATCTACCTTCTTTCAGTTTAAAAACGTTACTCCTCATCCTATCACTACACTGCCACTTAAAAAGTCCCTTCCCACCTTTCCTGTAGCCCCCTTTAAGTACTGGAAGGCTGCTATAAGGTCTCCCCAGAGCCTTCTCTTCTCTAGGCCAAACAACCCCAACTCCCTCAGCCTGTCCTCATAAGGGAGCTGCTCCAGTCCGCTGATCATCTTCGTGGCCCCAGAGTTGAACATAGTACACCAGGTGGGGTCTCCTGAGAGTAGAATATAAGGCTCTCCTTGTGTGCAAATTCTCCTTGTGTGTTGTGCAGGAACTAACCATAGACCCCTGATAATGGCATGATGGTTTCCAATAGGTGCCAGGTCACCTTAAAGGCACTGCCTGAGCTTCATGACACCATCATTGGTCTAAAGTCTTCAGATTCCAGATTTATCTTCCAGTTGTCAGTGTAGAGGGGAATAAAGGCATTATGGTCTCCAGTTCTAGCACTTTTACAGATAATTCTGTTTTCCAGCTTGAAACACTAGAGACATAGGCTGAAGGTTGTTCTGTTTTCTGCAGATTGACATCAGCTCTCAAGTGTTGTTTTGGTGCCCAGGGATTAATTTAAATCTAAGGCTATCATAGCTGCAACCTTGTCAGTTCATCATATCTCTGAACCTTCATCCAGGATATGGAGTACCCCTACAGTGCATTCAGGCACTGATAATCTTTTCCTGGATAGTTATTGTGAGCTACAAAATGCTTTACAACAGAGAATCTGCTCAAAGGAACCTTAATAGATCAAGGGATCTGTAGCTCTGTAACTTTTTGGCAATTATCAGAATATAGTCATTCACCTGTGACTATTACTCATCAAAACATTCAGCCTGCCTCTCTCCAGCTACCAGAGCTCCAGATGTAGCTTGTCAGACATACATGTTGTCAGAAATCCTACTGGCAGAAAATCCCAAGTAAAAAGGTGACATGGAAATTAACTAGTTGGCGATAAGAGAAAAAAAAAAAAAATTAAGAACATCATCAAAAGGATCGGATATATTCTATAGAGAGAACAAGGGGGTGAGAGAATCTCAGGGGTCTGCTTTTCATACTGTAGGAATGAGAAGTTCTGCAGAGCAGGCACATTTCCATCTGGAAGTGATAAGTGGAGACTTTTGAAAGGTAAACAGGAGAGTGATGACTCTTCATACTTTTCTTCATTTCCTACCTGTAACATTTTGCAGTTAAATTCCAAACCAAAAGAGAATCATACAGGAGAGAAAATCTGAGCTGAGATAGGCACCAGTAGAGACAGCAATAACCAAGGCATTAATATATCACCAAGATGTGTAGATTCCTACTTAAGTGTGACTTCCCTTGGAGGGGAATGACCATAGGTATGGTCAGACAGAGCTAGATTTAAATGCACTGACAAGTCAGCTCAGAACTTACCTTGAATGTGGTATGTAGGACCAGATTCACACAACAGGGGCCTGCCTGGGCAGATATCCAGGCCTTGAAGCTGCTTCCCATCCTGGAGGATCACACTGGGAAGCAGGCTGGGGAATCACCCTGCACTGCCAGCAGCAGTCAAAACTTGTGCATGAAAACTCTCTGCATGCAATCCCAAAGCTCAGCCCAAATGTGCTCGCAGGCAATGCTTAGCCTGTGTTCCCTGCAATAAGCATATGCTGCCTTGCCAGACTACTCATTTTATAGATATGCTCTATCTCACCAACAGAAATCCTCTGTTGTAGTCTAGATTCCTTGTAGGACAGTAAATATTCCAATATAAGGAACTGACAACTGAATAGAGCATATGAATAGAGCATTCTTGTAGGTTTAGGCAAGTGTCTTTGATGCTTGTTCATACTTTGTCATCTCCTGACTTTTAATCTTCTGGCTTGGACAGTATTTTATTTCTTTATTTCATGATGTGTAGACTCTCATTCAACTATTACAGACAACTGTCAATTCAGCTGTCTTCTCTTAACAAGAGCAGGTGTTGTTACTCCCTATTAGACAATGATTCAACTACATTTGGAAGCAGCTAAAATTCTGCCTGTTTCATCTATGCTGAGGTGCTGAAACAGTCCAAAGAACCCTTTGAGACAAAGGTGCTTAGGAACAAAAAGCTGGAGCTGGATTTGTCAGATTTTAGCAGGACTGGATCTTTTGGTCTGAGTGTCTTTGGAGCATCATTTCTACAGGTAAAAAAATTCCTTTGTGTATCTCTAACAAGCATCCTTTGAGGAAGGCCACTAAAAATATAGATTTACTCCTCCACATTGCAGAATTGTCTGACCAAATACCAGTATACAGCACAGAGAGGTTAAAGTCAGCACTGCCCAGCTCTTCAGTGGAGTGGGGAAAGCCATTCTGTTCTCAAAAACACTTCAACCTCAGTTTACTCAGTTTACTCCTTCCTGGCTGAGAGACTAAAACTTTTACAGTTGAAACTATCTTGGTGAATAGTCATCCAAAATAAGAAAAAAAAAAAATTAATTGTCGATGACCCATGGATCTGAAGACTGAAACTCACAGCAACCCTGTTGCTGATGCCAAAAAGAACTAGGCTCAGATGCAGAAGGATTCCTCTCAGCACTCAGCAAAAGCCTCCAGTCTGAACCCTCTCTTGGAGTCCTGGGGACACTGAACCCTGACTCTCTTAATAAGCAGTATTTCTCATTTAGAAGATTAATCCTGTGTAGAGACAAGATTAAGTAAAATAAACTTGTGGAGATTTAACAATGCAGAATTAATCATATATTTATATTAGCAACAATTAAAGGTACATGCTGTACTTCTTTGCACTAAACTTTTTACTCAGTTTCATAGCCACAACCATGACACTTGCCTCTGCTATTGCCCTTTTGTAGTCACTACTGTCATTTCAGCTAGCCCTTCTCCCTATTTCACCATCAGTGGTTATATCACCACAATATCCAGGAATTCCTTCTTTCACACAGACATGTCACTAGCTCATAGGGATGCTCAGCCCTACCCAACTTCTTAAAGCCCTGCTGCTGTGCTCAGCAGTTTCAGCTCAAGGTATTTCTTTCCCTCCAAAGCCACCTCCATATTATCTCATCACAGTGTTGACACAAGGTCTGCAACTTGCAAGAGTCTTAAAGAAAGTACTTGCACTGTTTCTGTTCTGATCTCTGTTCTACTGTGCCCCAATTTCAGCGTGAGCTTCCAGCAGTTATGTAGGTGATTCTGGATAGAAAACTTACGCAAATAAAATCACTATCTAGCTGTCCTTCCCCCTGCTCAACAGCATTTCAGAACTTTCTTCGAGGTGAAGCTTACATTCTTTTTTTGTCTCTGTTTACAAACACCAGCTAGAAGCAAAAGCCTTTACTCCTTTAATGAAACCACATTGAAAGTGGCTAAAAACTATCTAACCGTTTTATTGCTCTGTGTTGAGTCCTAGTATTATGTTTCCAAATGCCCGTCAGATAATGACTGATGTCATCAGATAATACCAATGTATTGGATCTGGTTCTTTCAGTATATGATTCTACTTGCCGTGGCTCCATAAACACTTGAGTACGTCAAATATAAATTTTAAATTGCTCAAAAAACTAAGCTGTCCTGCTGGGTTAGCAAACACTGCTATTGATGAAAGTCTGTTAAGAAATTACAATTTTATCTTAAGAGATAACAGTTTATCTGTCAAACAAGGATATGTAGGTAGCTGCAGTCCAGATGAGCAGACATGCTGATCCCTCTTCATGGCACATACTATCAAATATCAATATGTATAAACACCAAATGATTTTCTGAGGGAAAACGTCTAATTTCCTTAGGAGCTCTACAGTCAGTGACTTAATTCTGCATAAAGAATGTAACAGGTGCAAATAGTTGGCATAAAGCATGTCTGAATATTTCTTAAGACAGTTCAATAGTCTTGGAAAAGGGCATGAAATGGAATAGTTCTCACAAAACAAGTTGTCTGTTTCCAGAATAAATACTGGTACACACAACAGCAGTAAAATCACTTTCATATGTCCCTGTAGAAACGTCTATCCCATTTCTCCTCAAAAGTTTTGTTCTCGTAGTAAAGAAATAAACTACAGGATTTTTTAGTTCTTACCTCTTCCAACACTGATACTATTGTTCTAGTAATTTCTATATTGTGTGGACCTAGGACTGAAACTGGAACTGCTTCTGCCATGCAAATCCTTCCATAACCAGAGAGCACTGATGCTGTCATGGTGAATATGATATGAATTTAAACTCTGTGTGATTCTCTGATGTGCGGCACTTCTCATGCTAATAATTTCCGGTTTTCTAATTAAAGTTAGACTGATTTTTCATTTCTTTTACTGTCAACTTATTTGCAGTTAAACACAAAAAACTGCAGAAAAGAATAAGTGCAATCTAAGATTATTTTACTGAAAAATTCATATAAGATACTTATAGTTCAAGGCTGCTAATTCATGTAGGCACCACAACTATTGTATGAAAATCTTGGGTTTGGCTTCTAACAGAAATATTACAGCAAGCCACAGAGTCCCAAGGAGGTTGGACAGTGCAAGAGTAAATCACCCGCTAGCAAAATATCTCCCGACCAAAATGGTAATCCATCTTGAGCACAAATCTGTTTTAATCGAGTATGGTCTCATATAGTTTGCAAGGAAAATTTACGCATTTGACACTATGTAAAAGCCTTGCTGAAAATGGGCCTGATTCATAGAAAACTTTGGTCACGGTGCCATTACAATTCCATAATGAATTCTGCATGGAGGCTAAAGGTGGAAACTGGGACCAGATCAAATATCACCTCTCCTCTGGTGGATGCCTTGAGGTTTGTGTCTCCAGGCAGCACAGAATAGCTTTGAGACAAATGGAGAACACAGAGTGTTGAGGAAGTCAGACGAGCCCAAAGTATGAGATCAGGCCCCTTGCTACTCCCACACAGCTCTATAAAGCGCCTGCTGAGGGGACAAGGGCTCCCTGGGAGAGCTGATGGGAAGGGAGCCAGAGCCTCACTGAGAGCTGTGTTGCTGTGTCAGAGCACTGTGTAGTTGATAGACCCCGGTAATTTGTGTTCACCACTGCTCTTGACAGCCACATGTGTTGACTGGTCCCAAGCAGGGGTCACACACACCCTTACAGGGACCTAAAAATGCCACTGTCTTGCTGATTAACCTCCATAGTGAAATGTAGTGTAATTTAGGATGTATTTTTCTGGCTCCCATGACATCAGAACCCTTCTGCTGTTGTATATAATTATAAAAATGTCCCTCTGACTTCTTGTTGCTGAAAATACATGAGCTGTTTTGTTTTCAAAAAAACAACATGTTCTTTCCCTCTTGTTTTTCTATTTTTGGCAGGTTCTACCATGAAAACTGTGGCAATTACTACAGCTGAAAGTGGGAATAAAGCTTAAGATGACACCCTCTAGCATGGGGTTTTATAAAGGTATCTAGCCTTTAGCTTCCCTCACAGGGTTAATACTGGGTCTTTTTTATTTATATAGTACTCCTAAGCAGAAGATGAAACATGGTACTTGTTTGTAGCTGGTGCTGTCTAAGATCTTACTGGCCTTAACCACAGAGTAAACTATCAGTGCAGAGGGAGATGCACAGCAGCAGAAAGGGAGTAGGCACTGAAATACACCATGCAGGAGCCTGAGTAATGGGCAAAAAATGGGAGTGTAACCCTATGACCATATTTAGTTTCCACATGTGAATCTTGGCTGGCTGAAACCTACCCTGAATGCCAGTGAAGCCTGAGAAGCTGGAAATCTTTCACTGTGCATACAAGCAGAGTCATGACTCACGCAGAAGAGAAACAGTTTTCTTTTGCAAGGGGAACATTTTTCCCTATTGACCAGGGAGACACCCGAAAATAGCTTTGCTTTCTAAGTGTTTCTGTCAATTCACAGCAACACTGTGGAGGTATGAAGACCAAAGAAACATTTACAGCTCCAGGAATTTGCTAATAAGAAGTAGAAATGTTTGTTTAAAGACAGCCAGGCAAATTCACCGTATATGTCAATTCCTTGAAGACAATGAATTAAACTGAGGGTAACTTGGACTGTTCAATAAATTCCAAATGTCAGACAAAGAAATAAAAGGAAGGACCAAATAATAGTAATGCAAGATATTTAAAATGCCATGCAATTTAATCTCTTTGAGTAGGGATCTCGGTGTATAATCTCATTTGAACTGGGCTTTATTTCTGATGCAATACATTTTCAGCATTAAAAGGGAAGAAGCATTAAACTTTTGTGAAAGATAGACCTCTCTCAATCACAGAATGATGTTTCTTGGAAAGGAAAGACACTTCCGAGAATCCCAGATTATGGGAGTTTGTTTCCACCAAAACTGTTGGAATTTTCCGAGTTACTTCAATGGAAACTGAATTAAGCCAAGGAAAAATCCCACCCCATAGTGAGGGAGAACATCATTAAAAGGTATTAGTAATCAGAACAAGAAAAACAGGACTTATTTAAGACTTGCTCGTTGGGTGTTTTGGGGTTTTTTTGCCCCCTGGTTTGCTCCAGTGAACCTCCTCTTCTAACGTTTATGAATGGCACCGATCTGAGCCAGGTGAAAACTGAGCCCTCATCAACCCAAACGAGCTCGCCCAGCCTAGCACGCCTCCCGCCCATCGGTTTCACTTCGGTGCTGTCTCGCTTTCTCCCTGGCACCACGTTTCGCCCAGGAAAGCAGCGAAAAGCCGCCTTTGGTGTTTGTTTTTTTTCTTTAAATCCAGGACGACACGCAATATTTTGTTCTGATGCTTAACAAGGCGGGGGGGTTCCACTCTGAAGAGGCCCCCCCAGCCGAGGCTGGGAAAGCCGGGGCCGGCGCGGGGCTGGGGCGGCGGCGACATGGCAATGCCGCGGCTGCCACCTCCTGGCTGCTCCTCCTTTGGAGCTCAGAAAGGAAATTAGCTTGATCCTGCTTAAACCCATCATTTGTCTCGAAGCACTCCAGTGTACATACATCTAGCAACAGGGCTCTCCTGTGCTCCCTCTGACTTAAGGGCGGTTAAGGATGCGGTTAAAATTGCACATCAGCTTACGTGATGTCTGGGATAAAAAATGTTTCAGTGACTAGAGGCAATATTCTAATATGAGAAATCAATTCTAAACATGAGACATCAGAATAAACAGACTGTAACATACTAGCTCCAGGAACCAACTTTGTAAAAGCAGGTAAGTGCAGTTATTTTCACTTACATTTCATCTGGTAAAACAAAAGTTTGTCAACCACTGTACCAGTGAAAATGCACCCTCTGCCTTTATTCTAATAGAAGTGTTTCACTTGTTACTGTAAGCATGGAGGGGAAAGTAATTGAATACAACACTCAGCTGAGGACAGCAAAAATGGATCCAGCAATGCAAACTATGGTTTGACTGGAACCAGTAAAGGCTTTTCACACAAGGAAAGTGCAGTCAAAAGGAGAAAAAGGGAAGGCACAAAATTAGACAAGCAGACCTCCCACCTGCTAATCATTGACAGCAGAGGGATCAAGCCAGAGCAAGTTTGAAAAGAGTTTGGGGTATTTTTTCTGTCTGTCTTCCCTGGAAATTTTAGCTGGGATTGAGCTGAGCCGGAGGCTCCAGAAACCGCAGGTAGTGCTGTAGTAAAGGCAATGTACCAGGTGAACCCGCTTTAACCCTGTGCTGTACTTACAAGCACAACATAAAGCAACCACCCTTGTAAGTCCTATGGGGTAGGTAAAATACATTCCTCAACAGAGATGATAGTTTTACCTGTAACAACTATTTTTTTGCAAGAACATGTGATTGTCTAAGGGAATAAGAGTGTTTTGAGACACCCAGTCCTCTGCATCAGAAGCAGTGGTGCTGCTGGCAGGTGAGCTTAGGCAGCACTACATTTGCTTGAATTTTAGATGAGTAATAGGCAGGATAACACTGAGCTTGAGTTGTTGCTAGTTAACATCTGGCTGTTTTGTGCTGCTTCTAATATCAGAAAGCAGCCCTAGGCCTCAACTCACCGGCTGGGTTAAATCAAGCAGGCAGATCCTCTGTTTTCAGAGCCGCACTAGGCATCAGGAGCAGATTGGTAACTCTGGCACAATATCTATTAATTAATAAAAGCATCAGACTTTTCATTTGAATAGGCCCTTTTCTTTGGCAGATCTCAAAGTAATTTCTAAAGAAGGACAAACGTTATTAGCTCCATTATGGGGCTAGGTTATATGACAAGCTCACAGTTGGGGACTGGGCAAGATCTTGGCTCCACAATAAGCAACAGCTGCTCTCCTTGGTTAAATGCCACAGACCAGCAGCCCCAGAAGTTGTCAGGTCCTGGCCAAGTGCATAAAGCCCCTTAGCCAGATGGGCAAGAGCAAGTGCTGGAAAGCTGGTCCCGTTACCCGGTCTGTTCTTGAAGTAGCTAAAACTTCACAGAAGACTTATCCAGAATCACAAACAAGCAGTGATAGTTTTTAACATAACCTGCTTTATACTTAATTTTTCTTGCTTCCCCATACTAAGTTTTGAAATAGTCCTCACTTTTTCTTAGACAGGGATCCAAACAGACCTGCTAGAGGGAAGAAATACCCTTTTTAACTTGAAAATGTCCTGTTGTGGAAAGTTTTGTACCTATTTCCATTTTGTGGGTTTGCTACAAGCTTTCAGATACTTCTACAACTCTTGAAAACATGGCTTTCTTGCAGAAAGGTAGCCTACTTCACATGCATGATTTGTATGTAAACACTATATATAAATATCATAGCTGATATTTTATGTATCGGGTCACATATGTTAAATGAAGGACTTATATCACTGTCATTTCTGATTCTTAGTCAAGATGTCAAGTCAGTATCTTTCCCAGATTCCTCTGCAAAATATAAATAAAATGCATTTCTAGTTAAAAGTTCATTAAATTACTTTGACATGTACATATTAACTTGGCCTTTTAGCTACTGAGCCAGAGCAATGCAAACTATGGTTTGCAAACCCCAGTACAGGCTAATATGAACCTTTATGTGAGCCGCTTTGTGCATTCATTAGCGAAGAGAAGAAAGCTGTTTCCTGGCACAGGGGTGGTTCAGAAGTTACACATGCACGACACAAACACATATACGAAACAAAAACAGGCTCCTGCTGTTGGGTGCTGGCATTGGTTACCATCTGACAGCTGCTCTGAACCAGATGGGAAACAGCCATTCCAGTTCTGCTTTAAGCAACATCCCAACACCAGCATCACTGCAGGCTCCCAGGCTGGCATCTCAACCAAAAGACATCAGGGCAAGTGGGCAAAGAAGCCAAATCCCACCCCCAGCTGCCGATGCCATCCTTCCAGGAAATGGCTGAGGCATATTTGGTGTGGAAAGGAAAGAAACAGGGAGTGGTGGGCTTTCAGATCCTGTGCTTGGAAAGGTATGACCACATTCATTCTGTACACAGGGAATGTCTGGGTCCAGCATTGACAATCTGGCAGCGACTGAAAGCTGTTGAGTTAACTCATACATGATAAACAAAAATAAAAAAAGTAACAAGTCATCACCAAAAGCAGTAGTTCCCAACCCATGAGTCAAGCCTTCTTGGTGAAGCATTCCAGCACTGAAGATAAAATATAGGAGAGCAGAGGTACTGCTGAGACTGAAGAACAGAAGAGAGAGAAATAAGTTTATTATGTTTCTTGATTCTCTTTTTCACCCACAGGTTCAAATCTCAAAGAAAAAGAACATGCTGCTTGGTGGTAAAGAAATATAGTGCTATAGATCTCTGAAGGCAGGGACACCGAGGAGTCATGGATTGTGGGATGATGGAGGAGAGGAGGAAAAGAGAGTATAATGAAAAGCTACAGCTATAAGGCACACCTAAACCAGATTACTGCCCTACAAAAAAGTATTAATCTGAAGCATTTCTGTATTTAGAATAGTAAAATCATTCAGATCCAAAACATTCTTACTAAAACACATAGCTGGATTCAGGTCCACCCAAAGTCCACTCACTGAAATTCTCACCAAAAAAAAAAAAAAAAAAAAAAAAAAAAAAAACAGCCCTTAATAAAAAGTGGTGGCAGTTATTTCCCTCAAATTGTAACATTCTGATACCCTGCACAAAGATAAACAGTAAATTGATCATATATAAAAATTCCCACTTAAACAGAGAGGTCTAAAGCATAGAAAGAGTCCACTTCATACATTTTTATGTATCTCAGCAACTTGATACTCATAAAAACCCTTTCTTGTCTATAAATAAGTGTGCTTCCCCAGATCCATCAGGCTACTGATTGTCTCAAGCATATCAAAGCCAAAAATGGGAAAGCTCATCTCTTTCCTTTTTGTTTGAATTTAAGCATCCTCTTAGACTTGAGACCCTTTTGGTGTTTCAGTTCCACTGGACAATAAACATCTTGTAGTTTTACTTAGTCTAAATCTGTGTCTGTTTCATGTCTTAATGCCTACAAAAGGCACCAGGTTTTGCCTTGGATTTCTACCTTTCACAAATACTCTGGGGGAAATAATCAAAAATTGGGTATTATTTTTTCATTGCCTGGATCCTATTGTTTTTACTTAACTTCTTCATACTCCTTTGCAGATAGCTGCATTAAATTCCATGTCAGGTTTACAGGGCTGTAGCACGGATGTCCTGTTTGTTTGCCCAGCGGTTCCGATGCAATACAAAGATTAGCTGTTGGCCTTGCCAATCATCTGATAATAATCATTCACCTGTACGATGAGATGCAAGCCCATAAATTCAAGGGGATTGTATTTCATCAGCTTTGAGGTTAGTCTTGCATCCACGGTTCCCCTGTTGAAGCTTTCCTTCAGGATCTGTGCTTTTAAATGCCTGTGCTGCTTATAGTTCACATATTCTAGTGCACTCCCTTTAATGCCATGTGGACCATGTCTTGACTTGAAAAACCTGCTTGCAAGGAAAATTATGGTCATGAAACACATAAGGAGAAAGACTGCTAGGTTCAGTTCAGCTATTTTTGCTTTTCTGGAGTCCCAGGAAGCACCTCATCAGATAAAGAGGTAAGTAAAACTCTCCTCCTATGTCAGGAAAGCAAAAGTCAGCAAGTTCCAGTGGTCTACTATAAACAACTGTCTCTAGACAGCTGTCCTCCCAAATGCTTTAAGCATCCATCATAGGATGGGATGTCTATGGAGGGAGTCTCTAGAACTGTATTTTTTCTACTGACTACAGAAAGAGCCAAGATGATGAGCTTGGACTAGCCTGACTTTACAATCGCAAAGTGAGATGGATCCCACCCACTGGACCCAGAGATGTCCTTCAGTTCTCCAGGAGCATAACATTGCTCCCAATCCCAGTAAATATTTCAGTCAGGTGAAACACCTCTGGGGTATTTTTTTTTTTCATAATGGTGGAGCATCATCTTGAATTCATTTCTGAAAATGGAAACCTAAAATAAATGTTCTCCACTGGGAAGCAGTGCTGCCTTCCTTACCTAATGTATGATTCAAACAGCAGGCTGCTGAGAAGTATTAACATGTAGATAGAGACATACTGCATGCAGAAGAACAAACCACGACGTCAGCTGATCTTTGTGTAACACAGACAGAAACATGCTGCACATATATGAAGAGATGAATACATTAACCTGCTTGCATACACACAGACACACACACACACACCTTGTTTGTACAAGGATAAATTATATTACCCTCAATATGCAAACAAATACACACAAACTTAACATGTGGCCCAGGCAGGGATGAACAATTAATATAAATAGCCTGAATGCATTCTCATACATGCAGAAGGCATGTAGATAAATAATAATCTATAATCCTTTCAAATGCTAGTAACTAAAATCCTGTACTCAGACACAGAAAATAGCCAGTGAAATTTTCTGTGCCCTGGTGACCGATGTGGCAACAGTTTGGGTCTCAGCAGGTAGAATTAGAAAGGATAAATCAACAAATGGCATAGGAAAATGACCTTGTCGTAGGTATCACTTTGATATGTATTAGGTAAAATGAGACATGACAGCCATGCACTGACCGAAAACCTTGGGAGGCTTATTCTGCCTCAGAAGTCATAAGAGCAAAAAGGGCGCTGGAACGGCAGCCCTGGCAGGGTGGAGGCACCAAGCAAGCTTCCCTGGGCCATGGCCGGGTCACGGGGCTTGCAACAGGTATGAAAATTATTACTTACACTGCTGGAACTGTCAGATACAGAGACTAGAAACATCAAGTATCAAGCAGAAAAACAAAATCAAAAAATCATTAGCTGTGATATTACACCCGCAACTTCTGGGGCAAGCGCAGGGATTTGGGTCCCCACTGCTGGGCAGAGCACCCACAGAAGAGGCAGGGCGGGAGTGGTAAAATCAGGGGTGATAAAATCAGAAAGCAAAGCTGTGCACAGCAAACTCAGCTAACAATTGATTTTCGCCTGGAAAATATGCACACGCTGGAGAGGAGCAGGCGGTGGAGCTGCTGTGCTCTCCAGAAGAATGCTCACCCTGGGGCGGTACTGCTGCAGGGAAGGCAGTGGGGTCCCTGAGAGAGGAGGGCCCGAAGCTGCAGGAAAAAAACACGTTGTTCCGAGAAGATGGGTGACCACAGTAAGCTGTATTTATGCAAAACAATTGTATTCTGAAGTTAGATGTGGAGAAAGTGCTGCAAGCTACATTAGTTCAGCTATTTGAGGGTGGTGACACGCTGGAGCAGGTTGCCCAGAGAGGTTCTATATGGAAAAACACATGAATCCCACTAAATAACCATGGATGGGATTTATAGGTGCAGAACAAGGAATACTTCAAGGGATTTATCAAGGAGAAAGTGACAGATGTTTGAGGACTGAAAAACAATAGAGAAGTAGTATTTTCCACATCAATTATAAAGACCTTTTACTCTGTGCTTTTACTTGAGCAGATCAATAAAGGTTACAAATGTTCCAGATAAAGCAATATATTCTAGCCTAAGTTCACTGTTCAAAATGCCAATAGTTTAGGCAGAGAGCCAGTTTTTAATAAAAATGAAATAGAAGCCATGGTTTGACTAAATCATTCTTTTGGATTTCTAGACAACATTATAAAGTGTTAGGGACTACAATAAAGAGCATGTCGAGGGCATGATTCATGGCTGTTTTACTTCAGTTGTACACTGGCTAAACATCCATGGACTCAATAAACACCACAGTGAATCAGAACATGAAAGCTGTCAAGAGAAAGGGAACACAAAATGCAATGATCTTTATCACTAATCTGACTATTATCGTAGTACACAGATCCTGAAATCATGGGTCTTTTGTCAGGCATTTCTCTACCAGTCTTGAGATTTGATTGTGATTTTCATTTTCCTTACCATTCTTCCTTAAGCTCCCTGGTCCTTGAGTCATGTGACTAAATAAAAACTTTTGTGGTGGTGGTGTTTTTTAAAAGGGACTTTCTGGCCCTCATTGAACTGCTGGCAAAATCTGAACAATAAAGTTCTGAACTACAAGAGACAAATACAAAGAAACCATGGTTTTTATTGTCACTCTTTTCAAATGCTTCTGATTTTAAGCTACTGTAATCTTGGAAGGTCTAGATGCATCATTCTGTAGAGTCTGAAGAACTCATTAACCTGGCATGTATGTGGTCAAGATTCAATATTTCAGAGTTAGATATCACCTGTTAGAAACAGTTAAAATTAAGGGAGCATGACCTAAATAAAGGTAACAGAGGTCAACATGGAAAATAACAAGACAAACCAGCAGTACAGATCTACCTTGATGATTTAAAACTTCACTTGGCTGGATTTATTGCTGAGGCCATTAACCGCTCTGCCCAACTACAAAAACTAATGAGACCATTAAGAGGAAAACTAAGGAAAGACAGAGACAACTTGACTTTTTTTTTGTAACTTACTGCTCTTAACTAGATTGTTAAATTGTTAACATTGCCATTTAGTACACATTTGCTGGATTTAGGTAACCTTATTGCCTGGACTTTGGAGCTATTAATACAGTGTAATGGAGGGATCTCCTAGTTAACATAGCAGATAGCTCCGTCTACTGGGAAGAAATAAGAGCCTGATACTCTTGATAAGACACGTGCTAAAGGCCATGATTCTCATGTTGAAAGAAATTATAGGAAACATTTGGCTAATCAAATTCAGACCAGTGAGCTATCAACAGACAGTTTTGAAAGTCACTTGTTGTTAAATGTAAACCACATTTGACAAATAGTTGTCATCAGCACTGATTCATGATGCAGTTTGCAGTTTGCAACCAGTCCTTTTGCTCATATCATCCTCATCTTCCCAAGGTATAAGATGTTCTGTGATATCCTGAAACAGTTCAATGCAAATTGTAGGTTCCAGGATGGGTTCATGCTTAAAGACATCTTGGTGATGTTTGTAAGAGATCTGCTTGGGCCACCAGCAGCCCAGAGCCCTGAAGACTGGGTAGAGAGTCTGAAGGTTCTTTAAGAGCCTGGTGATACTAAAAAGACTTGCAAAATGGGCGCCACAGAGGGTAAACCCTGACCTAATGTTGATTCTGATCCTGAAGCTTTTCTTTTAATCATTGCATTGAGTTACACAACCAGAGATCTGTTCAGTGTAAACACTGTACACTCAGCACACACATTTCTGGATGTTAATGAATCAGGGCATCAGTATTCTCACATAAGGCTAGATACCAGTTTTAATGTCTTATATATATTTTTTGATTAATTTTAAAGCCAATCTTCAGTCCAAATCTATGCCTGTATGCTTCAGATGAGATTCGTTTTGGACTCGCTGGCAGAAAAAAGTGACAGTAAATAGTTCTGCTTTTCTGTTAATGTTAGCAGTGAAGTTAGCAGGTTTGCTCTTATTTTAATTAGTTAGCACTGAGGTTTGAAAACGTTACAATGGAGCTTCCAAATCAGGTATGTTATGATTCTTTTCAACTAGGCAAAAATGGGGTCATGTGAAATAAAGATATAATCATCACAGAATAACAACACAAAAATGTACATGTGGAAAAGTGAAGGAGCAGGCATGGACCTGCAGTAAATCTCTAGCATATCCAACTGTGCATGCTTGTTCAGAAGACTGCAATTTAGATGGCTGCTCACCAGTGTAGCCAGCAGTGCATGATAGCACAGGGTGATGCTGGAAGCTGCATAGCTCTGTGTTCCTCCATGCAGCTAAATCCATCAGTGCTATTCTGTTTGTTAAGGGAGTACAATGTGTCTAATAAAAACAAAATCTTGCCTGTACAATTTTAACCCCATATGAAACAGGCCTGTTCCTTCAGCAAGGTGGTTCTGATCTTGCTGGCAGGACCAGCCAGAAAAACTTCCTCCATGAGCTTATGGATTGCCAACAGGAAAACTATTAGAACAGAAGTAATATCAGTTGGTGTCTTTGAATGCTTCAGAAGAACAAAGATACCTGCTTTTTTTTAGTATACCAGTGAGAAAGATCTAGTATCTTCTAGAAGTGAATGTGTCTGTCAGACATATTCAGACTATGGCTCCAATATTTTGAAGAAGTGAGGCCCAAATTCTTGTATCCTTTCTGTCATATAGGGACAAGAGCAATGAAATGGCCAGGCTCTGTCAGACACTCAGATGTCCTCCCCAGATCTTCTCTACTTTTGTAAAGCTTTTTACTTTTGGTCCTTGAGCTGCAGAGAAGATAAAAGGTGACAGGAGCAGCTGTCACTTTCGGTTGACAGTGCTTTGCAAGGTCAGTGCCTTCCAGTTCACGGGGGAGTGCTCAGGCTTTGCCAGTGCCGTGGGCGAAGTCGAGGCCCTTCGCTGTCTCATTTCATCTCTTCAGTAGAGCAGGGTTCAGCTGCTCTGGTGGTGATTTTGCTGCATCTGGATCACCAATTGCATATTTTTAAGGGTACTTCCACCTCCAGGTGTCAGTGGGAACTGTAGACCTCCTGTAGCCAAAGGGAATATGTTTCATTGCAATTGTGCCATGGCTGTGTTACAAGGGTCAACAACGTGATCATAGTTTCTGGGACATACACATCATACTTTTAACTTTTCTTATACACAACCCAGTGTTGTTTTGCTCTTGATACGGTTGGCAGACCTTCAAAAAGTGTTGTGCAAAATGGAAAGCTTGCAACAAATGTTTCTTTCCATGTTCATAAGGCTTGCAAAGGAACATTTTGCTTCATTGTTCATTAAAAGTCAAACGTCCAGAAAGTCATCCATATAGCTGGAATAAGCCTCAAGTACTTTAGAAACAAGAGTAAGAGAAATTTTTAGAAGGGCCACTCCGTGAGTTATTTACCAGCATGTCCCCATAGCTGACTGGGAAGGAGTGGGCTGTTTGATCTAATGCTCCACAGTTCGTAAGTTTGTAGATGTTCCTTTATGGTCAGTTACCTTCTTCTGGTCATTGTAGTAGAGATTCATTTTTTGATCTCTCCAGGATAAAGGTATTTCTAGGCCAGCTCTGGCCCACATTTTTAAATTTCATATCATTTTGTATGGCAGTAGCAAAGAAAGTGGCCTCCTTAGGATCTCAGTACTTTTCATAAAGCAGAAACATCAGTGTTGCTTGGTACCTTTAGAATTCTTGAAAACTATTTCAGGTTAACAGGTAACAGACTTGTACATTAAGTTAGAAAAACTACAGGTTTTCAGCACTGCTCTACATACGGATCTGGCAAATGCAGCCTTCATTTCTGGACATGGAAACCTTTTATCAGCTCACTTCCATTGAATATCAAGCACCTATGTTTAAAACTGATTTTTTTACCTTTCAAGCATATATACCTTGTGGCTGTATGGTAACCCTGTAAATCTGGGCCTACTCACCTTCTTAAAAAGCCAAGATTTTTTTTTCCCAAGCAAATAATGAAAGAAACGTCACTGGGTAGTCAAGATGGTCTTTCTGTTACACAATATCCTCTGCTACCTTGCTGATCATCTCCTTCCTACTGCAAAAACTGATTATGTGGACTTGAGGAAAATCCATAGTGAAATGTTTTATTTACATCTAAACAGGAGCCTTGAAGCTCCTAAATGTCTTTCCTAGACACCCTGCCAGGGGGAGAAAGGT
The DNA here is from genome assembly GCF_003259725.1 of Athene cunicularia. Classification (NCBI taxonomy): domain Eukaryota; kingdom Metazoa; phylum Chordata; class Aves; order Strigiformes; family Strigidae; genus Athene; species Athene cunicularia. The sequence continues at coordinate 55,621,894 of NW_020799092.1, forward strand.
TTTACTGGAGGACAATGCAATGCACTCAAGCTGAACTTTCCTTCTGAATTGCTGGGTGAATTATCTGCACACAACAACCCCTATTTTTAAGAAAGGGGGTTCAAAGCCAAATAGCCTTAAGAATCACCATCAGGATTAAACATTCCAATTACTATTGTATTTTTTCCCACTGGAAACAAAGTTTCAGGTAAATCAAAATATTCACCAGCAACTTTTTAATTTCATTGGAATTGTAGATTAAAAAGCTAGCTGCAAATTAATTTCTGCAGTGTTGAAACAGTTCACTGTTATCATTTCAGCTTTTCTGCTTCATATAACATGCGTTCTCAAATGCTTCACTGTGATCAGTTAGTTAACTAAAAATATAGGAATTCCTGCAGAGCAGGACTTCCCTTTTCCAGCCTGCTTTAGAGCTGTCTCTAAAATTGTGTAGGATAGAGAGGAAATCTTTGCACAGATCCCTCTCTCCAGAAGGCAATTCTTCGAGGAACCCTGTGTAGATAAAGCAAACATCTATTAGGCACTCAGTCTGAGGACTGAAAACAGAAAAAAAAAAAGACCTGAAAGACAATATCTAATAATGTGGTTTATGTATTTATTAAATCCTAGTTGCGTTAATTCCATTGACTTTGAATGGAGCAAGTTAAACTTTATCTGAACGTATGCATCTATACTTCATACCCAGCTTTGTAGAAGGAAGCATCCTCGATGAGGCGCTAAGCACTGCCCACAGGGATCCTTTTCAAGAGAATCTGAGGGTATCCTGGAAAAAAAAACAACACCACTTGGACCTGTCTGAGAGAGACCTTACCTTTCAAAATGCAGATATTTCTTTGGAAAAAAATAATAATAAATCTCCATGATTCGGGAGAGGACAAACTCCTGTCTGTGCGGTAGTAATTAGAAATCGGCTTTTCCATGCCTTGTGAGGGGGTCATTGCCCTCATGCCTTTGCTAGTGGTACACGGCTGTCTGGTGTCCCACACTCTCTCCATGCCAGACAACCACCCAGAGATGCCACCGAAGGTGACAATAAAGCCTGACTAAATGCTTCTGGTCAACACCTGACTCACGCAGATGCATCTGGCCCATTTCAGAAGTCACTGGAAATAGGCAATAACCTTCTTAACTGAGGCTGAAGAGAGAAGAAAATCCAGACTTTATTGCTAAGAAAGGCTTATATCACGGGGGCTGGGGATGGCGGCTTATAAATGAATGGCTGCTCTCTCAGAAATCATTAAATTATTGTGGAAAGCTGCTGGCAGCCCTGTGTACTGAGACGGATAAAAATCAGAGTCAGCTGGGATGTGTTATAAAGAATTTAATTACAAAATCTCTATCTGTGTCAGGATTTTGATTGGCTTTTCAATGGAAAAATTAATGTTATTGCTGTAGAATTAATGTTTTAATTAGAAATAATGCTTTAATTAAAAATTATTATAAATTTCTCATTGTAAAGGTGCCACGAATGTTATACTCTGTCAAAATATTTGCTTGAAAGTGAATAATATTATAATAATACTTGGGGTTTACCTTTCATCAGTAGATCTCATTAGTGTGACCCACTGTGAATAGGATGATTTTACAAAAACATCTGAAACTGTTTATGAAACATTAATGAGTTCTGTCCACAACCCTTGGGGGGGGGGGGGGGTATGAGAAACGTGCTCTTATAACAATTTAACAGTTGGATAAACTAAGGCAGGTGGCTTATGCAAATTATTACAGGTCAACACAGAAAAATAGCACCTCTTGCATCCCAAATGCTCTTGTCCTCAACGACCAGCTTCCACACTCTTCTGTGTATGTTTATTTTATTTAATTACAGTTTAAAAGACTCTTCTGAAAGGCTGCTGCCGTAGCTGCAGGCAAGGTAGTATCTCGAAAAATACTCAATAATACCCTGATTAAATATGAATACATTCAAACAGGCAAAATATGAGGCAGGCATCATGATTCTGTAAATCCATCTTCAGAGCCACTGGAGGTTGGACATAGGTTTTAAAGTGGAAAGGTGAATTAGCTGGTATTAAAAGAAACTTCAGTTCCACATCCACCTCCTTATTTCATCCCATATTCCTCCTTTTGTTGTTTGTATTAAAAAAAAAAATAAAAAATCAACTTGTTAATGGAAAGGAATAGTCTGTCACCGGAGTTTAAATGGGAGTAGGTTAGTGATAATCTTCTGCCCCATCTATTGCATCTGCAATCTGATTACAAATCTGAGCCACAGGCTGTTATCCCATTTTGCTGTTGTACAACAATACAGGTAGAAAGGCTTTTCAGATTATTATTTTTTTAATAAATAGGAAGAGGCAGAGTGTGTAGATGCCTACGTATTTATCCAACTGTAAGAAACCCTCCCGAAGGAGCAGCTCATCAGAGCGCTGTCACTCATGGCAGGGACTTGGAGGGGCTGCAGTGGGGGAGTTGCACAGGGTCCTCTGCTGAGCATCACTACTGGTCCTCCTGTTTTTTTCTGAGAGTATCCCTGTGCCTGGCAGCTTCTTTAACGGTTTGTAAAACCACCCTGACAGAAATTTAAAGTCTCTTCTGATCTGTAAATGAAGTTATATCTTCAGAGTCACTATTTAAGCCTAGCTAACAAGCTGTGTTGCTATCGGCCGGGTTGTGAACGTGTTGAAGAACCGTTTGACAGGCAGGAGTGATGACATATCTGAAAGATTGTCACAACATTAGTTATTTAATACTGTACTGAAGTCAAAGACACTTGCCTGTGCAGGGACATGTTTCTATCACAGATCCAGCATACTAAATACCGAGTTTTGGCTGGATTACTAACAGTTGAAAGTAAGAACTAATTTATGATTTGGGCACTAAAATAGCAGTCTAGAAAGAAAATCTTGCTGATATTTTGCTGAACGTTAAGTCATAGAAACTAATCCTAGAATCAGCAAGTGATTAAAAAGATAAATAATTGTTTGGTTATAGTCTCAGTAGCTATGTTTTCTGGTTATTTTTAAATCTAATTTAGAAGTCAAGATACATGTGATTTTTAAAACACAGTTCAATTCAACAGAAAATGATTCATTCTAATGTTCAGGAAGCTTTAGGTAATTGTTTGAAAAAGATGAAATAAATATGTAAAATACCAAGAGGTTTGCAATCACTGCAAGAATCAACATTCATATCTATGTTGGACAGAACAGACTAATAAATGAAAACTATCTGAAAGGTTAAGTTATTCTCTAAATTGTATCTGCACAGAAAATAAGTTTTTTATTCAGAAGGCACTGTGGCCCATTTAATATGTAGATACTTGCTTATGTTCTAATCTCAGTATTCATTGACTACTCTTTATTCCAGGTGGTTTGCAGAACCATAATAGGCACCTGCAGGGACACCCAACTGCATCTGCTCCTGGGGATGCAGGAGCTGCAGCACTGTCAAACAGGTTACATAGACAGAGTCCATAAAACTGATATGAGTCAGGGAGAAGCAAACTTGACTTGCCCATGCAGATGAAACACCTGTAGGTCTTTTAAAAAATAGCATATTTGAATTTGAGATTTGGTCATGTCCCAAAGAGTTGGGGAACGTGAGAGGTAATGCTACAGTTCAGATGCTCACATTTCAGAGTAGGGCTGCCGGTTTGGTTATCTCCCCTCAGCCAATTTGAGCTCTTTGAGTCAAAGGCAGATCTTACACAATATAATCATGTATAACAAAGGAAGAGAGATTGACTGCATGATAGGTAAACTAGCAGGTTTACCTCTCAGATTAGCAATCAAAATGAATATTGTAGAAGAGCAGCCTCCAGAAATATCCTGAAGGCATTTTTTTCCTGGGCATAATTTAATTACTTAATACCACCATGAGAAAGACAATTGTTGTATTAAAATTATTCTGGCAGCTGTAGATTTGCTACAGAGGCTTTATTAAGGCAATCAGAAAATAATACACCAAGTAATCTTGAAAGTCCATAGCCTAATTTGGCTGTGGCTTTCATCCCATTGACATCAAAGGAGTCAGTCAGTGAACTGTGTCTGCTCCATCAGTCTCACAGGAGCAGGAGAAGGAAGAGACAAAAGACTTAAGAGATCTTGGAAGACACAACAGTTTGTTTTTAGGATAAAATCAATTAACATGCCTAAATCATATCAATTTTCCATAAATACAATGTTCCTCAGTGCTCATTACTTTTGAAGCAGTACAAAATCCTTAATTCGCCTGAAACACTGAAAATTTTATGCTTGACCTCCACTACCAAAGAATGCCTTCTTTGCTGCTATGTGGTTTAAAGGTGTGTGGGGAATGGGTGTAGAGAGAAGTTAACACAGGGAAGCTAGGAGATGAAAATATCTCACCAAGAAGTTCAGTTGACATGAAAACCACAAGTTTAACAGACATCATAAATCACAGAAATACAGAATCCCAGAATCATTGAGGTTGGAAAAGACCCTTGGGATCATCCAGTCCAACCATCAGCCTTACTCTACAAAGTTCTCCCCTACACCATATCCCCCAACATCTCATCCAAACAACCCTTAAACACATCCAGGGATGGTGACTCCACCACCTCCCTGGGCAGCCTATTCCACTGTCTGACCACTCTTTCTGTGAAAAATTTTTTCCTAATGTCCAGTCTGAACCTCCCCTGTTGCAGTTTAAAGCCATTCCCTCTTCTTCTGGCACTAATTCCCCGTGAGAAGAGACCAGCACCAACCTCTCTACAATGTCCTTTCAGGTAGCTGTAGAGAGTGATGAGGTCTCCCCTCAGCCTTCTCCTCCTCAAACTAAACAGTCCCAGCTCCTTCAATGTCTCCTCAATAGGATTTGTTCTCCAGGCCCTTCACCAGCTTCGTTGCCCTCCTCTGCACTCGCTCCAGCACCTCAAGATCTCTCTTGTATTCAGGTGCCCAAAACTGGACACAATACTCTAGGTGTGGCCTCACCAGTGCAGAGTACAGGGGGACTGTCACCTCCCTACTCCTGCTGGTCACACTATTTCTAATCCAAGCCAGGATGCTGTTGGCTTTCGTGGCCACGTGGGCACACTCCTGGCTCATGTTCAGCTGCTTGTCAATGAGAACCTCCAGAGCATTCTCTTCCAGACAGCTCTCCAGCCACACCTCCCCAGGCCTGTAGCCATGCAGGGGGTTGTTGTGGCCCAAGTGCAGGACCTGGCACTTGGCCTTGTTGAAGCTCATCCCGTTAACTTTGGCTCAACGATCCAATCTATCCAAGTCTCTCTGTAGAGCCTCCCTATCCTTATGCAGATTGATACTCCGGCTTAACTTGGTGTCATCTGCAAACTTACTGATGATACACTCTATGTCCTTATCAAGATCATCAATAAAGATGTTAAACAGAAATGGTCCCAACACCAAGCCCTGAGGAACACCACTTGTGACTGGTTAACTCCATTGACCACCACTCTCTGGGACCGTCCAGCCAGCCAGCGCTTGATCCAGCAGACCGTTCGCTCATCCAGGCCATGAGCAGCCAGTTATTCTATGAGAATTCTATCGGGTAATTGTGTCGAATGCTTTTCAAAAATCCAGGTAGACAATATCCACAGCTTTTTCCTCACCCAATCGTTGGGTCATCTTGTCATAGAAGGAGATCAGGTTTGTCAGGCAGGACCTGCCTTTCATAAACCCATGCTGGCTGGGCCTCATCCCCTGGTTGTCCATTATATGACTTTTAATGGCACTTGAGATGACCTGCTCCATACCTTCCCTGGCACTGAGGTCAAACTGACAGGTCTATAGTTTCCTGGATCCTCCTTTCTGCCTCTCCTGTAGATGGGTGTCACATTTGCCACCCTCCAGCCCAATGGGACCTCCCCAGTTAGCCATGACTTCAGGTAAATCGTGGACAGCGGCTTGGCGAGCACATCTGCCAACTCTTTCAGCACCCTTGGGTGTAACCCATCCGGTCCCACAGACTTGTGTGCATCCAAGTCATGTAGCAGGTCTTTGACCACCTCCTCCTCAACTGTGCTGACCTCATTCTGCTTCCCCTCCCCATCTCCCAGCTCATGAGGCTGGGTGTCCAGGGAACAGCCAGTTCCGCTGTTAAAGACTGAGGCAAAGTAGCCATTGAGCACCTCAGCCTTTTCCTCATCCTTAGTTACCATGTTTCCCTCTGCATCCAGTAAAGGAGGGAGATTTTCTCTAATCCTCCTTTTATGGTTAATGAATTTATAGAAACATTTTTTATTATGTTTAACAGCTGTAGCCAGGTTGAGCTGTAGCTGTGCTTTGGCTCTCCTAATGTTCTCCCTACATAGTTTCACTACAACTTTATGGTCTTCATTAGAGACCTTCCCCCTCTTCCAAAGGTCATAGATTCTCCTTCTGTTCCTGAGATCCATCCCAAGGTCCCTGTTTATCCAGGCCGGCCTCCTTCCCCGCCTGCTTGTTTTTTGGCACACAGGAACAGCCTGATCCTGTGCCTTTAAGACTTCTCTCCTGCAGTATGTCCAGCCTTCCTGGACTCCCATATCCTTCAGGCCAGCCTCCCAAGGGATTTTGAATGAACATTTTAAATAAAGACATAAGACCCAGCAAATCATTTTATTATAGGTGGAAAACATTTGATACTCACAAAGAAAGCAAAGTTGGCACTGAGCATGCTATAAACCAATGGATTTTAAATACACAGTTTGGATAGAAGGAAATTACTACCCAAAACCTGTCTGAGGTAGCCCATTGCAATAAAAAGAGGAGAAAAATCCTCAGAGATTAACTCAAGCAATTCAGAAACCTGTGACAAAGTGCACAAAAGCATGAGAAAGCCCCACTTGTGCAAACATGAGGGACCCGAAGAGCCAGCTGAAATGGGGAGAGGAAGGCATCTGAGAACATTATGTCAGGACCTGCTGCTGCTGCCATAGAGCAGCCAAAACAACATGCCAGGTTCTGATTTAAAGAGACAATCTACTTGTTTTAGAAAAAATCTGACCATATAGTAAGAATGAGAACAGAGACAGGAAAACAGATGATATTCAAGAGGCAGTCATGCCAAGCATTAACATACTAGTACCCAAGCAAGTTAAAAAACCTTCTATATGACACCTTCTGGTCCAAATACTTTGAAAATTAGCCTGAAACTGTTTGAAAGCAGTTGTGGCTAATGTAAAATGCTCAGTATTTTCAGGCAGTAAAGTGCTTATGCTACAGATTCTTTATGCAGCCAAAGATTTTGATTACCCAATCGCATGTGGTCAGTTCACGTTTCCCAGTTTCCATTGTGTTCAGTGCTTTGTGTAAGTTTATCTCAAGTGCAGCCAGTTATAATTTCATCAGGTATACATCCTATAAAACTTCCTCTGGTGTGGCACAGATCAGCTCTTTGTGGCACAGATCAGCTCTTTGACAGAATTAACATTATTCCTTTAAAAAGGTAACCAGTTAATGATATGCAAATGCTTTTTATCACACTTTTCTGACAAGTTTCTAGCTAAATTAACTTCTTGGTGAGAACTAGCCATTTACTGGGCAAAATTTCATGTTTTGCAAAAAGCAGATGTATTAGGTTTGTGTGGCAAGGTTTTGGTAGTGCTTCTGAGATAACATATTTAAGAAGGTAAAAAAACCTGCCACACCACAACAGCCAGGAGTGAGAAGTGAGACTGTGTGAAAGAAACAACTACAGACACCAAGGTCTGTGAAGTAGGAGAGGGAGAAGGTTCTCCGGGTGCTAGAGCAGAGCAGCTGTGCCCTGCAGCCCGTGGAGGCCCATGGCGGGGCAGATCTCCACCTGCAGCCCAGGGAGGACCCCACGCCAGAGCAGGCGGATGCCTGAAGGAGGCTGTGACCCCGTGGGAAGCCCACGCTGGAGCAGGCTCCTGGCAGCACCTGTGGCCCCGTGGAGAGAGGAGCCCACGCTGGAGCAGGTTTGCTGGCAGGACTTGTGACCCCGTGGGGGACCCACGCTGGGGCAGTCTGTGCCTGAAGGACTGCGCCCCTGGGAGGGAACCACGCTGGAGCAGTTCGTGAAGAACTGCAGCCCATGGGAAGGACTCATGTTGGAGAAGTTAATGGAGGACCCCACGCTGGAGCAGGGAAAGAGGAGGAAGGAGCGGCAGAGACAATGTGTGATGAACTGACCCCAACCCTCATTCCCCATCTCTCTGCACTGCATGGGGGAGAGAAGGTAGAGAAATCAGGAGCCTGAGAAGGGAGGGGTGGGGGGTAAGGTGTTTTTTAAGATTTGGTTTTATTTCTCATTATCCTATTCTGATTTTATTGGTGATAATTAAATTAATTTTTCCCCAGGTCAAGTCTGTTTTGCCTGTGACAGTAATTGGTGAGTGATCTCTCCCTGTCCTTATCTTGACCCATAAGATTTTGTTAAATTTTCTCTCCCCTGTCCAGCTAGGGAGAGGGAGTAACAGAGCAGCTTGGTGGGCACCTAGCATCTAGCCAGGGTCAACCCACCACAGCAGATTACCAGAAGTCTACATTAGTTTGGTTTTTTTTCCCCCTTAAAGCAGATTACCAGAAATCTAAATCATCTTTTTCTTTTTTTTTTTCTCTTAAAAACACAAAACATTTCAGGATTGTCCCTGTGGTGGTTCATGAAAGCTGTAGCTGTCTCCAGTCCCCTCTCTTGCCCAGGTTTTCTAGCTCAACTAGATATCATATAACGAGTCCTACAGCCAGGAACTCATACAACAGGTCAAGGGAGGAGCAGTTTGTTTAAGAAGCCCACACAGCTGAAGGCTTTGGAGTATGAAGCATGCAGACTACTGCTCCCATGAGATGTTTGAGGTATCAAAACAAAACCATTTTCAATTGAAAACATGAGCTTCATTTTTCATCATAAAGCATAATTTTCATTAAGAAAAATAATTTCTGAGCAGCTCCAAAAACAACAGTCCAGTGGCATACACAGTTCAATGGCTTATTAAAACCAAAGTGGGGAATTTGCATGTTATTGAAATTGGGGCATGGCCAGGATATTCTCGGAAAAAAAGAACCAGGGGACCTTTGCTAATCATGAAGTCATGGATGTCAGTGATAACACCTCATCCAAAACCTGTTACCTCCAAAATGCTTACCTCCCTAGGACCCTGTGAAGGATGTAATCAGGAAGAATTCAGGGGAAACTTAGCAACTAATAAATGCCTATTTTTGCCAAAGCTAAGTAAAACTCCTTTCTTTTGCCAACAAGTGAATGATTCAACATGTGTACCTCTTTCTCCATCTGTATTAAGATGGAACAGTCTTTCTTACATTTGATTGCTGATATTATTAGAAATACTGAACCAACAGACAAGATGCATATTAGCAAGAAAAACATCCAACATTTTCAGCACAAACTGAAGCAACTTCCCCAAGTGCATGTTTGAAAACTCAACTGAGTGTGGCACAGCAAGTCGAAGTACCCTAAGATTTCTAAAAAGGTCTTGTTCCCTCAACATCAGGCAGCTCAGGTTGTTTACCACTGTGGGCTACATTGGGAGCTGTGAACTTGTAAAGGCTCTTGGAAAGTGGGCACTACCTTAGGATCATATTGCAGGATCTTAATGAAAATTTTCCAGCAAAATATTTGCTGCCCAATAGCTCTCACAGTCAGGACCTTTCTTTTCTCTTAATGTTTTTTCATCACTCTCAGAGACTATGTGAGAGGCAGGATAAAAGGAAACAGCACAGCCCTGAAGCGCATCACCAGAAGGCATGTGGCTTTCTCAGCAGCAAACTCCAGTCCCACAGGTTGGCACCCTGCCCAACCACTGCCTTCAGCCGAGGGGTGCGAAGGACAGGCAACCAGGATGGACAGACAGCCACGAAGCAGCCATGAAGTCTGTCTGTAATTGCTACAACAGTCCTAATGTTTCAGCAGCCATGGGGTGGAGAAAGACTGACTGAGGTACATTAAGGAAGCATTAGATAACAAGGATGGTAGCCTGCCAAGAGTAGAAGGCCAATCCAAAGAGGAAAGCCTATAAGAGCTAGTCAAATCTATATAATAGGTCAAAAATCTGCAGGGAAAATCCCCCATTAAAGGATTATAGTTACAGAGCTGTCTAAAAGAGGGGAATATTTGTGCCTTTCTACACAGACATTCACTACAAACTTCCTATTACTTTTTCTAGGCCCATTCAAACTTTCAAGACAGATTTTTTACAGAAGTTCTGTACTTACCAAAAAAAGAAAAATCAAATGAAAAGAGTTGCAAAAAAAATTTAGCATGATCAGTGGTTCATTCCCAAACTGTCTAGGTTTGCTGACTAGTATTTTTAAGGCAGAATTTATAAAGATATTAATATATTTATAGTATATATTGCTTAGCTCTCTCTTTCTATACTCATTCTGCCTTGGACATTAAAAGATCTGTTGGAGTCAAGACTCCTTTCCTAAAAATTTTATATCTTCACTGATTTACATTTCTAGTGTTCCTTCAGGTAAGAGAAAGTCCTAAAATACAACCCTATCTTACAGAAAAGGTATATTTGAAAGTATATCTGCACACTGTTCCCTAAATTCCACTTGTAAATGTTCAGTCCTTTAATTTAATTATTTGCTAATAGATGAGAAAAACATCGAACTGCACACTGTTTTTGAATTCATAAACTAGTGTTTGGTCTCTGCTTAAACTGTGAGACTGTTAACAGGCTTGCAAACAAGCATGAGGACGCTGAGCCTCATGTCATGCTCTTCACCCATGGATGGATACTTTCCATACATATCCCAGCCTATTAGTTTCATTCAAAGCACCCCTGCTTAGGGTAACCCATGAATAGGCTCTGGCTGTAGACTGCTCCAGGGAGCCTGACCACCCTCATGCTCATCTCTTCAAGTCACCCAAGAGGGTGCAGGTACCAAGTCAGCGACCAGACCCAAGCTTTCCTCCCCAAGTGTATGTTGAATATCCATCTGAACCCACAGCAAAGCACGTACCTGCTCGCAAACAACGTGGAGGTTGGGTTTGAGCAAGGGCTTTAAACTAAAATAGCAGGTTAGACACATCAGTGGTGCTTCCTATTCACACAGCTACAGCAGTGTATTGCATGTTACTCATCCATGTCCACAGTTTTTTCCTCAGGAAAGAGCAGCAGTCTGTAAAATTCACTTTATTTGCAAATGTATATGAAGACCAGTTGGGCACAGTAGAGAAAAGTATTAGCTTGGATGCAAACTGTGCTGCTTGTATCTGCCTGAGACAACAATAAAAAATACAACACTTAAGTGAAATTGCTGACTCTCTAGTCTTTTGGTTTTAAAATATAATATTGATATTGACTTTAGATCTTGCCTGATTTACTTTCATTTGAGCCGGACCTCTACAGAAACCTGTTGCCTAGGCAACAAATGCTGTGCACCATAATAAGGTAAATTGCTGTTGAAATAAATAGTAATTATGGCCCTGGTTTCAAAAGTATTATCTTTCTCTTTATTTTAAACTATCCTTGGGTAAGCCTGTAAGCACCAGCTTTGTTAGCTCACATCATCTCATTGCACGAAGTCTGGGGGAAGGGAGAGCGCCCACTGGCTTCCGCGTCCCCCCTCTGCTGTCCTAACAGTGCTAAGCGTGTATGTATAGATATTTTCAAATGGTATTTAATTCCTCAAGGGTCCATCAATATAACATGTAAAATTCCCGTCAGGAAAGAGCAGGGGTTGACATTATTCCTGTTCAGCATCTCTTACAAGAATTGCTTACAGATGAGAGCCGTAAGTGAGCCTTGGCTTACCAGAGGTCTCATACTCTTTTCCATGCACACTGCAGGGTTCTGCCCTGACCTGGGGCCTTGCATACCTGTTCACATCCATTGGGCACAGGATTTGTTCAGCATATATGGCTCTCCATCTCTTAGTTTGATGATTCACAGACAAGTATGAGCGTGAAGGAGTGAATAACAATGTCATGTCTAACAGTCATCATAAAGTATTTGCACTGGAAAAACAAATGTGGAAGGGCATTTTCATGGCTGCTCTCATGTTTTACCCCTCTTCATCAGTTTTTGGTAGAGTGTGGTGGTCTCAGCTCTCATAATGTACCACAACAAGCCATAGTCCGTAGGGCTGCCCCATGGGTGCTCCAGGTTGGTGACCACAAGGGACCATCAACCATGGGGAACACTTGTTCACCCAGGGCCTGGGGCTCCTGCCACAGCCCCACCACAGCATGCAACTGAGCCAAAGTCCCACATCCCACCTTCCTCTATAGTAATCAGGCCCCAGAGCAAGGAAAAGTAAGCCAAGAAGAGACATGAGGAGTAAACTGCAGTAAGACCATACAAGAGACTCTGTAACCCCATCACATATAGGTAGCATCAGCCAACATATCCGTGGGAAAGGGGTATGCAGCATCCCTGCTTAAACCAATCATCCATACCATGGAAGAAGGGTGCTCAGGTTATCAGTCCACATGACAGTTCCTCTGCAATCCACAGATGGGGACTGATGTTTCCCCTGTTTCCCTCTGCAGGGACTGTGCTGCAGAAGCCAAACTTGTTGGTAGTTTATAGAAAGTATCTATCTGAAATGTGTGACAGCAAGTCTTAACCCTAGATACTCTTGCTAGCTTCTACTGACATCAGATCTACTAGGTTGTAATGAACTAAAAAATCTAACCTGTGGTCATCCCAGGATGGTAGACCTCCGGAGAGATGGCAGTCTTTAAAACATTCTTCATCTTATTGATTTTCTTGTGTTTTCCCTGGTGTTTCTACTTCTATCATATGTTACTTCCCAGAGCTTTCAGGCATTCTGCCTGATAAACTACCATAGCTCCCAATTTAATAATCCTGATGTGACAGCAGCCAGGGATGTGAGAGGATATGAATAAAAGAAATGTTCAAAATGCCACTTCGTTCAGAAAGATGTTGCCCTGTCCTTTAGGACAGAGCTAAGTCCTGGGGTAAAGGTGGACTTAGCTTGAGGCAGAAGGGGTAAGATCAGTCATCCTCTTGGCTCCTCCAATCTTAGAAAAAGCTGTAGCCCATGGGGAGACCCAAACATAATCACATCCTTGCATCAGGTTTTTCCAGCATGGCTCAGATCTGGTCAAGGCTCCATTCAGATGGGGCCAGGAATACATTGTGGGTATCCTTACATGCTCATTCCTGGTAAGTTTTGCACACCTTTTTGGAAATTCACTAGGAGTTTTGAAAGTAAACTGAGCTGAAGTGGCAGTCTTTGTGGTGTAAGCTCTGGGATGCTACCCAGGCAATGGGTGCTTAGTCATGCTTTAAAAGCTCCATGCTGAGAATAAAAGGATCAGCCACGGAAAGTGAATTTTCACCTACTTTGGCTACTTTTTGAGACTTCCAAAAATGTGCGGAGTATGGATTCATTGCCCTCTTGGGAAAGAATGACATTTTCTAGAGCTATCAGCTCAGATTATTTAATGAGCCCTGAAACCACTTTAAAAGTATGTATGTATGCGTGCATGCATGTATGTACTGGAGGGCAGGGAGGCAGAGGGAATCAGAGACACTTTATCAGAAAACAGCATCTGTTCTTTACAGAGTTTGACACACACAATCTTATCTAATTATTCAGAACATTTAACATCACCTAACTTCAGATAAAAATCTCTTTCCTCCTCCCCTGCCCCCTCTTTGCTGAAACCTAATACACAGAGACTAATACAGCACAAAACCGTCTCATTGAGCTTTAAGATGTAAGACGACAACTCATGACCTTTGCCATTGATTGCCAGCCAAGTTACATACATCTCAGAGTCTCAGCGGGCCACCATTTGTCACCGTGCTGACAGTGAAATACAGCTCAGCCTATTGTTCTGCAGAACTAACCTCAGCCAGGGCCAGTGGTGATGAGGGCAGTTTGCAGGATGTTGTGCTGTGTTCCCTGGGAGACCTTGTTGTGCTGTGTACCCTGGATAATCCATGGAGTTTGGGATAGGCCACAGCCACTGGGGCAATGAGAGAGCTATTCCCTGGAACAGTTTTGGAAACCAGGAATGCCAGCATTGCCAGCCTAGAAAGGGTGAACAAACATCATGCTTTGGGAAAAAAAAAAAAAAAAAAAAAAAAAAAAAAAAAAGCCTTCCTCACTAGCACAGTGTATTTGTGCAGTAAGCTGCTGTTTGTGAATCCTGTGCTCTCTAAAGTGGGGGTTGCTGAGTCCCTCCTATGCACATTTCATTTAGGCAAAGGAAAGCAGCTCTGAATCAGACTGTTTACTTGGGTGTAGCTGCTCTCCCACTGTGCTGGCCAAGTATGCTTTGTAGGCTTAGAAGAATAGCTAAAGGCCAAGTAGGCTGTCAGATATCTATTTTTTATCACTTCGTGCCCACAAATGAATGGGTACAACTGTGAGGACATTTTGCATTGTGTGAAACAGGCATGTACACTGTTCAAGCAACTGGGCGCTCAATGTGATTTGTGCTGTGTGGGAAAGCTCTTTGCCTCCAATTACTATCTTCACAGCAGAAACTGTTTCCTGACTCCTGAAGCAAGCCCCAAACGAACAGCCTTCAAACGTCCATTTAACATGAGAGATACACACAAAAAACCCTCACACCTTTCTACATTTCTGCAGCCACCTACATTTTGGCAACACTGAACTGTGTGAGCACACATGTTTCACTTAAATCCTAGTAGCACTGTTCCATACCTACCACCACAATACTGTAGTCTTTACCCATCCTTTGAGAACTGACTTGTTACCTAGGAATACATTTAATCCCATAGAAACTATGCTGTGATGAAGATGCTGGTATACTAATTGATGTTCTGATTAAGTACCTATTTGCACTTATTTGGAATGGCAGACGTACTTTCCTGTCAACAGAAGTAAAACTGTAAGAAAGCCATATGCAGCCAGATCAATGGTCCACTGTCACAAGTATTCTCCCCAGCAGTGGCAGCCTCTATCAACTGGACTGCTGGGTCATTTAAATAAAGGTGCTCTCAGTTCTTCCCATCTGAGGATGCTTCTGATCACATGCATAAAATACTCAGAGGAGGCAGAAACTGCCTCTCCTACAGCCTATGTGAAATCTCTAATTGCTGCTCTTACAGTACTAAATACTTATGTAGTGTTGAACAAAGCAAAAGCAAAAGAGAGAGAATGGCCTAAAACCTTGGAAATGGGAGATCTGGAATCCCATCCCACCAGGCAGTGTAAGTATTTGCGTGCTGATCCCACTCTCCTCAAGTGAGATCCCAGACTGCCAAGCTACCAAACAAAAAGAGAAGGAAAGTTCTCCAGATTGGCTATGAGAAACGAGATGTGGGGATCCCAGCTCCTAACTTAGCCAAGCTTTCCCGGCTTCCAGCCCACGGGGTAGTCTTCTGGACATGGCACCTACTTATCTTTTAGCATCCTAGGCTGTCAGGTTTATCTCACATGTGATTCTATATTTGAAAACATACAAGTACATACACTTTTGTGAAGAATAAAAGCCTTAATTCTAAGTGCAAATATTTGTACCTCTGCTTCTAACCAACATGGTATTTGACACTGCTCAAATTAAAGCCCCAAATGTTAATCCGAGTCTCTAGTAGCAGCAGCATGAATATAAGCTTTCTTCTTTGTTTTCTCAGTGACCTTAACCATTCTCTCTAGAAATAAAAATTCTTCCCTAGAATGCCTCTGTGATTTCTGGCTCATCAAAGAAGTACTGCTGTGATAAATCCAGTAGGAACTTTCTTGTCACATGTAAATAGACTGACCATTTCTCTTTCTTGTGTTTATCCATATATCATTGCAGAGTAAGGAGGAAAGGAATTTGGTGGGTTTTTTTCTATCTTGGTCATTGGTCTTACTAGTGAAAAAAACCCAGAATTATTAATTATGCTGGTTTTGTTATTCATGTTATATTTTCAAGCTCTAAAAAGCAACTTAATTAGTCTCCCTAAGAGAGGATCCAAATAATTTGTCAGTAGAGTGGCAATCAGAAGAATATAATAAAGACTGTACCATGTCAGACAGATAGGTTGACTCAGCCCAGTACTCTATCTGACAACAAGGTAACCTCAGAAGCCTATGGAAGGGTGTTGAAACAGGGTCAGCACCCAGTAATACGCCCACAGACTCCAACAATTTGCAGATGCTGAGCTTCAGTTTGCATATAATAAACCTTGGTAGGTTTTTCTTCCTTGTTTTTTTCAGGAGAGAAAAGTCATGCATAATACTGGAAAATACACCAAGGAAAAGAGATAAATATCAGAATTCTTGTAAAGTCAATAGATTTATATTTGAATAAAGCTGCTAGTACAGTAAAAATAAAGGTACATTTTAAAATAGACTATGGATAGGTAGAAGAAATTGTATTGACTGGAATCAACAGGAATATGTCATGGTATTGTTTTATCCATTTTCAAGCCAACTCTCAGATTCAGAAGTAAACTCCAAGTACTCTATAGTTTTCCTACATATGGTTGAACATCTGCACTCTTCCATTTGATTTCATTTCAGCACATTTGGGGTGTTTTTATCACATAAACAGTAAGATCTTATAGCAGTACAATTTGCATTTCAATTTCTGTTTGATATCAAGCTAATACCTCAGACATAATGCATATTCTAAAAAAAAAAAAACAAACCAAAAAACAAAAAACCCTGCCATTCATGTACATTGTAGGTAGAAGTTATAGCAGAGAAGTCAAACCATCTCAAAGAAGGTAGTCAACTCATTTCTGCCTCCCCTATGCATAGAGATGCACCAGTGGTGTGCAACATCCCTAAACAGGTGTGCTGGCCACTTCTGAAAAGTGGGTGCAATGGCCCCACCATCTCCACCCTTCATTCCCTACTCACAGCAAGTAGGGAAGTAGTGCATGTATGTGGCTTGTAACTCAGCCTTGGGTGTATTGTGGAAGTTCAAAGGAGCAGGCAAGAAACCTGGCAGCCAGGGATGGGCCAAACTGGAAAATGGTCATACAGTGCTGGCTAGGTCTCTGCCAGCTCCTGTGCCAGGAGTTTCTGGAGGATTATCTACAGTCTGTCTCCTCCTGATGATACAATAGATTATTGTTTTACCCTTTCTCTTGACAGTTATCCAAAGCAGAACTATACCAGCAAGCACAGAGGATCATGTTATGATGGATATGACAGAAATTATATTTTTACTGTCACAGTACAAAACCAAACTGTGCTGTCTTCCTCAAAATCCTTGAATATGCATATGAGCAAGCTAAAAAAACATCCTGAGAAAGGAGAAGATTTGAATTCTGAATGTCATGGGGATGCTGTAATCACAGGATACATCTCTACTATTGCTCACTGGGTTTCCAGTCCTGAGAGATCTTTCCTAAGGTAAAAAAGCTCATTTTACATTAGTTACACTGAGTACGGACAACAACAGAGCTAAGGAAGCATAGTCTATAATAGGTCAAAATACTTAAGGCTCCTGGCAATTTTACAGTTCATATTAAAGCTCATTACCAGAAGGGCAGTTCCCTACTGCCAAGAACACTAATCACTTGTGTTGTGTAAAATGTGACGACATTCAGTCCTGGGTATAAACATCCATCAACTTCTGTCCTCTGAAACCATGTCAAGAGTCTTAGCCCAGTTTCAAGTGAGCATGTTCAGACCACAGAAACACTGTCACACCTTGTACCTTCTCACATCTCCCTTGAGCAGTTCCAGAGGGGCCATCTTTTTTGCTCTGAGAAATAGCTCCTCTGTCAGAGCACCACAGTTCATTGGTGTTAGGGAGAATGTAATTATGTTCTTCACAAAGAAAGAAAAATTCAGACTTACTGTGACATTGCTTCAGGGAGTAAAATTTTAAACAACTCCTCCCTGTTTCAAGACTATAAATAACTCAAATCGCTAAACTTCTTATGCTATGACTGCCTGAAATAATATGTGTTCATCTCCCATATTTCTTAAAGTAACAAGAGCAATGCTTCTGTGAAAAGCAAGACAGGATAGCTAGTAGCAAAGTCTTATCCTTGAACTTAATTGCATCCTTACAACTGAAACATAATCAGAACTTTAGCTACACAGAAATCCAACAAATAATAATGTCAGGGTTAGATTATGTACCTATGTAAGACAAGAGGTTCTCTAGTCTTCACATTCAAAGACAGATTACTTAAGCAGCCATCTACAGAATACCATTCCCTTCATCAGGAAAAAAATAGTTGTATAGATCTATATATTTTTATATGTTTATACTAAGCATAAATGTAATTTCAAATAAAGAGACACTGGCATGTAAATGTGCTGATGACAATCCCTCTAGTCCCGAGCTGTGTCTTACAACACCCTCTATGAACCTTTTTATGGACTACCTGTGTACAGGTCTCTTAGTGCTGTTTCAGATGAACTCAGAAAAAAAGAGTTTCTTTTTAAACTGCGATGTCTTTCCAGTGATACAGTGAAGATTGGATTCAGTGGTGAGTATAATGGTGGCCTTTCATGCAGGTGCCTTGAAAGAGAAGACCTGCAGGTAGTTCTGTCCCTTGGCATTGCAGATTATAGACTGTATGAGTACAACTTATACTGCATAATTTTATTCTGCATGTGTTTTCCTGTGTTTTCTGGAGCACAAGTAAGAATGTGTCATGGAAGGTGTCAGTTATAAATGGATAATTATTACCTGAAACTTCTTTCTAAAACAGAACATTAAAATGGCAAGATCAGACTTGAGATGACAGTAATCACTCCTGTTCTTAAACTGTGTTTATTTCGAGTAATACAAAATCAACTAATATTGAAGCTAATTAAAAAATGAGCAGCGATAAGCTCAAGGTTTCCATCATTACAATATTTACATCATCCTTGCAGAAAACAATACTCTTTTTAGGAAATCAGGGAAGTTTACTTGGGAGACAGTATATTTTCCTCCAGAAAACAATTATTTCTATATGAAAAGTTAAGTCACAAAAAATTGCTAAATCATTCTTAAAAATTCACTTTTAAAAAAGATTTAAACTCAAATTTACAAACTTTCCCTTCTAAAATGAAATACTGCAGCATATAGCAAAAGCCATGAAGCTGACATCCATGAAGCAAGATGATGAAGTCTCTTTCTAACACAGTTCCAAAAGGATTTCCAGATCTCAGGTTTCTCCAGAATACTGTTTAAAGCCCAGTTCTCTATCAGGAAAAAAAATGTTATCAAACCCTGAAACAAACTAGTTTTATGGTTGTCTAATCACATAAACGCTCACCAACTTTACAAAAACCATTGTGCCCCTTTAAATAGTCAATTACAGTTGTAAGATTCAAAATATTCTTGTGGTTATTACAGTTTGGTTTGCTTTCACTTTTGCCTGCAGTGTTTTATTTCTTTTCTTAGTTTCTTTCTTTATTTTTGCCCTGTAAGGTTCTTCCTGGAATTTATGGTGTCATCTTGCCTCCAAACAGAATTTTATAGCATCTTTCTACTCCCTGAAGTATTGTGGTAGCTTCTTTAGTTTATGTGAAGTGTTTCATTAACCAGTGCTTTTCTAATTTGCAGTGCTGGGAGTCAGCCTTGAGACCAAAGCCACTGCCCTAAGAAGAAGTTAGCCCCACATAGACAATTTTGTTTATCGTGAAGCTTCACTTGGTAGCACAGCCATGCAGCCTCTAAGCTCCCTGTACGTAAGCCATGCCCCTGGGGAAGGTGATAAAGACAAAGAGTTGGAGCCTTCTAAGGATGCTGTTAGTGGCACCTCACCTCATCCTGCCTCTGAACTCAGCTACACCAGAGCACCCAGAGCACACATCCACACATCCAGCCACAGAGCTGTCGCAAAGTAAATATGTACCAGTTCTGCAAAATGCCAAGGGAAAATTGAAGTTTCAAGACAGTAGAGCTAGGTATGATTGATATCTGCTCTCTGAGAATCATTGCCGACTTACCTTTTAAATTTACATCTTTCTGGGCTGTACCTTTTTTAATACTTTGAGTAATGAACATCCTTCCACTCCTAGACCTCGCTCTTCAAGTGAGGAGTGCAGTTAAGAGCTGGCTCCAGCTGCCTTGAGGAGAATAATGAAACCAGCTAGGTTATGTGTCAGGTTTCCCTTTAGGCTTCTCATTTGCTGAAGTAGGTTTGTTCGCTTTACAAGTAAAGGTGTTTTCCATTTGGACATCAGTCCATGATGGCTCTCAGGATGGGATTCATCTAGCATCAGTGTAAACTTTCTGAGAAGTCAGCTCTACAATTGATGTCTGGGCTGCTGAGGGTATGCTAGAAGTGAAGTCTGAAGTAGGCAGAATGCTTGCTCTTCACATGGATCCATATCTCTTCATTGACCACAGATAGGATTTGGCTAGTTTACATTACATACCAGGCTTTCGCATTCTCAAAATTAGGTGAGGTAAATCTCATTTACAGCAATTACAGGAGCTTGAGGTTTATGTTTGAAATCTGAGGTGATGAGCCCTGTGAAAAGCAGCTCATCAACAAAATCCAGAGGCCTATGTCAGCTTAACAGCTCTGGTGGGTATCAACAGGAGGCAGATCCAAGCATTTGGTTTCTTCTGAGTCCCCTGCTCTGTTCAGAGGTGTTGACCAGTACCTTTTGTCTTTACTCCAGGTTTTAATCCAAGCATGCACTGGGCAATCTTCTCACTATAACTATTTCAACACATACCAAGCACAGGAAGGGTCATAATAGTAGCATTTTCATAAGGTTAGTAAAAACCTTTACCGGAACAGCCTGTGGAGACACAGCAGTATAAACCAAAGCTCTTATTCAAATTTTAACCCCAAAGTCCACCTACACACACAAACAAAAAATGTTACCTTCCTTTGGAGTACCTTGAGACGAAGCAAATTATCCCACTGCAGACTACAGTTAGACCCTTTTTTTTTTTTTTTTTAACCTGGTATTTTGTAGCAAGGATGCTGACTAACTCAGTCGAAAGCTGATAGTCTGCTAGTACTTTCCCATAATTTCCCTTGAGGGATAAACAGACTCTCCCCAAATTGACTGAGAAAGCATGAGGGCTAGGAATTACACAGACAGATACATGAAATAAATTGTAAAAACAATGAAGAAACAATTGTGTACATGTGGGTGTGCAGTTCACACAGAGCTTGTATTAATTTGGTTTCTGAGACCTGAGTGATGAACTCTTGGGCCAATTTGAATGAAAACATACTCCACAAGAAACCTGTATATTCTCAAAATCTGAAATGTTATATTATTATTAAGGAAAGTTTATTGGTTTGGGAAAGATTTGTTTTCATGGGCTTCTGGGACTGACATTAAAACATAGTGGAACTAAAAAAGGTTTTGAATACACTGACGAGGATGATGTTCAAAAAAGATGCTAAATTGATAAGGATTTGCCAGCTTGGAAAAATGACAATGAGGGGGAAATGTAAGAGGTGCAAAGAAATGGAAGTATTACTGAGAAAAAAATTTAAGAAAAATAGTATTTTTAAAAATACAAGAGAAGAGATCAAAGTGACAAGGCAGAGGGGTTAAAACATACAGGAAAAGTGTAGGATGCTTTTTTTCACACAGATCCTAATTAAATGGTGAAACTCATTGGCAGAGGACACTGAATGCCAGAAGTATATGCAAGTACAAAACATGATAGAAAAAAAGATGGAAAAAATGTCCATCAAGAGAAATTAAACAAAAGCCTAAGGAATCAGCAGCTGGCTCAGGAAGTCCTTCAGTCACAGACTGTTGGAAACTGGGAAGGAAAAACTGAAGAAAACGTCCCTGTATGTCTGCCTTGCTCTTGTGCTTCTTTCCCAAACATATGCTGTGGGAGACTGTCAGAAGTTGGATGGGTTTTTCTGACTTTTGTCCTGATCCAGTCTAGCAATTTTTATATACTTATGTAGTCAGTGTTTCTCCCTGGATCTCTCCTTCATTGCTATGGCTACAAATACTTTCTGAAGTTTCTCAGTATAACCATACCTTCAAAGTGTATTTTGTCAAAGCTGAATATTTTCTAATATTTCCCAGGTCCATTCTTCTCAAGTTATCTATCAGGCCTTTGTCTCCACAAATTCACTAACTTTGTCATACTGAGGACTCTGATCTATATTTCTTGATACAAACTTTTGGATATAATGAGACTTCCTCTTCACATGTGTTCTTTCTTAAACCTATCAAAACAAAATGAATATTTTATGCGAGAGAAATAGAAAAAATATATTTACTGATTTTCTTGCCAATATTCAACAATCAAACTGCAGTAATGAACAATCATGTTATGAATAACAAGTAAGTCAAAAGCAATGATTAAAATAAATAAATTGAAAACTCCTTTCAGCAATTTAAGGACCATATTTGATGCAATGCATTTTTTTAACTAGCCAGCAGAAGTGTGAGTATGAGTAAGATGCAAGAGCTAAAACCAAAACAATAAGCCAGTGTTCAGGCTTACGGAAGAAGGAAGTATGAGCAACTTAAAAAGCAACTGAGAACTGGTAAATAGAAAAAATAATAAATGCAAATAAATCACAGCTGCAGAGGGAATTACAGAAAGTTAAATGTTTGATGATGTGAAATCTAAGTAGTTTAATTCTAAGTGTTAATTATTTCAAGTGCCTTTTTCAGCATGCTGAGTCTAGTGAAACAGTATGAATCACTGTCTAGCCTTAAATATGAACCATAATGGAGTTTATTTCAGTGATGGTGCCTGTTTTCCCATTTTTCTACCACAGCAGTCTTCACGCACTGTTTGTTTAAGGGATTTGTTTAAGGGGGTCCCTAGGTTCTGTTTTGGTTTTGTACAGCACAACATCTCTTCTTTCACAAATGTCTTCATAGCTGATGTTAAATATGCAGAAGTGCTATTTTTCATTCTCCTAAAGGGAAGAGCTGTCTTGATACAAATATTGATATCATCAGTTTATTACAGCTGCCAATGGTTTGGTCTCAGAATAGATTCAGGTTGCACATCAAGCTGCAGCAGTGTTTCACAAAATGCTCTACTTCAAATACTGGTTCCCACACATATGGGATTTGGGCATCCTGATGCTGTTCTTGGTAAACTCAGAAAGGAAGGACAGCACTTAACTTGTGATAATATGTTTTGGTTTATTTTTTCTCATGCCTTGACTCTTTAGGCAGTAACTGATGATGTGCTGAAGGAATGGTTCAGATCCTTCGGGTAAAAAAACAATCTGTTGCTTTTTTCATTTTTTCCTGATTCATTGGGTCCAATAGAATAGACCACTTCTCAGTCCATGTTATTTATATACCAGAAGACCACAGGTGAAAGGATTCCTCAGATGGACATACCCCAGACTTCTCAGAGGTGAATTATGAAATTCAGATTATATTACAATGAGCAAATACACATGAAAAAGTCTTTTATTCCTCATATTAGTAGACTTCAACACTATTAGAAGAATTAAATGCCAGGCAAAATTTGCAAGAATCACTACATTTCGATGCAGCATTAGCTTTTGTGGATGCTATAGAGGAACTAATTGGCAAATTTAGACTACTATTGCTTTTTGAAGCACTGCTCATGTGAGAATACAACTAACTTTCAAAAAGAAAGGAAGTGTTAGGAACTTAACTTACAGAGTTGCTTACATAAGATGCTCATCTATATCATTAGAAGCTTAAATATTTACAAAAATATGGTTATTTCAAAATTCTGTGGGTAACAAATGAGCTATTATTTGGCCATTAAGTGCAACACATCATGCCACTATGTAAATAATTATGGTAAAATATGATCTAGATATTATCTCAAAATCCACGAGGTGGCAGTGTCATAGTTTTCTTACTGTCACATCCTGAAAATTTTCTTTTAAAATATCTACATGTGATTGTGATATTTATCACCTCGGTTTTGAAAAATTTGGGAAAGTACTTGAGACATCTCCTTCATTTCCAAAACCTGACAATGAAAAATTATTGTCATAAGAAAAGGCAGAAACTCTTGTGTAAAGATGGGAAGACGACTTCCCGTCAGGCATATGACATGTTTCTGGGTGTTCAGTGCTGGGGTCACTTGTGAAGGATGTTTAAATTCAGATGTGATCATATCCCACACAGAAATCAGAACATCACACTCTGAAAGGAGCCAGTCTTCAAAACCTAATTTAATTTTAAGTAGCAAAAGTAAAATAAAAATTAATGGCAATTTCTCCCTATTTCAGTTTTATTTAGAAAGCCTTGACTTTGTTGTTTAGCAAAAATGCTGAATGTTAGGCTTATGTTTGTTTATATCAGATCTCTTTAATAAAGAGCTCCTTATTTATAAAGTGTAATACAAAATATGTCCCTGTGTTCATGAAAATATATCTGCATTATATTTTAAAAAACATAAACAATGCAGAACTAATAAAAATATCTAAAGGGAGAGAAACCCTTGTCCTGTTCTAGTCTTCCCCAGGAAACACAAGATCCCTATTGCAAATGAAGGAAAAGGTCATGCAGAATTTAACAAGTGGTTTCATTTGAATTCTCTGACTGCTGCTGTTTTCACACCAACTGTAAGGCTGCTTGCAGGCTGTTTTGCTCTGTCTAGAGAGCTGGAGTTGTGGCCATCACCCTGGCTGCTGGCTCCGTGCCAAGGTGGAGCCAGGTGGCCCACACTGAGATGCCATCACATTGAGAAGATTAATGTGATTGGATAGATCACATCCGTTAGGATCTGCCGAATTCCCAGGAAGATGATTAATTAATGTAATCTTAGTTAAACAGAGTATACTGATTCCAATCTTTTCTACATCCAGTGTGAGCTTTCCTCCCTCATTCTAGCAAGCACTTCAATAAACACCAGGGATCTGGGACCATGAACACACAAATGGAGTTGTTCTCAGCAGAGCTGGCACTGGGATTTCCTAACCACCTCTCAGATCAAGAGCTGCACAGTTGGCTAGCTCAACCTGTCCCCTCCTTCTGAATCAACCAGTTAGGCTCAATGGCAGCTAGAGTCCTCTTTTTGAAAACTTATGTCTCTGATTGTGCCTCTTCCTTCTCTCCTGACCACTCCTCAGTGTGATCTTCTCCAGCTCTCCGAATGACTCTTCCTATTAATCCTCTTCTCTGGTCTCTCTCCTGGGGTAATCTTGCCCACATGTATCATCTCAGCCATGGTTCCAGCTCTTTTGCCATTCCAGACTAAGCTTGCTGGTGAAGGCACCCACCTGGAGGTGCCTACTTGCACATGTCCGCAGGTGAGCTGGGTGCTCAGGCCACACTGCATGGAGGTGTAATTGATACCATCAGCCAGGTCAGGAAACATGCGGACATCTAAAGTGAGTCTCAGCATCCCCAAGACACACTTCACCCCTCTATCTGAGTCAGCCTTTCAGCTTCTCTGTGAACATCTCCTATCTCCTGCAACTTAGGTCAAACCTGGTTAAGACATAGCCTTCAGCCTTCCTCCAAGTTTTGTCACCTGTGTCCTGCTGCAAGCCCGAGGCACACCACCACCTCAGACCTACCTCCAGATGCACACACCTGGCCTGTCTCTAAATCACACGTTGTGTCTAAGCAAGATCTCTGTATCCTATCCAACTCATCTGTAGGTATTCAGAGTAGCGTTGCTCAGTTCTAAGACTGTGCAGAGGTATCAGGACAGGCAGAACCAGCTCTGAATCCCTGCAAAAGGCACAGAGGCTGCTTCCCAACCAGGAAAGAGGCATGTGAGGTTTACACTCAAGATGGTGAGAAAAAAAATCAAAGTTTGATTAGGAAATCTCTTGCTGGCAACTTTCAAATTTAAAAATGGCAGCCTGCTCCACATAAAGTAAATGTTGATTGGACTATTGGAACTGTGAGGATATGAACAGCAGAAGATAAAAGGTGATCCATGAGTCAATATCTCTGCAGTCTCTTGGTGTTTGTTTAAGAACTATCTCCAAAACTACTGTGGCAGACATAGATCAGTAGTCCAAGGGTATCTCATCAGCCATACCTTTAATGAAACCTTCACGAAACTGTTAATTATCACAACTAGTGAAATTATCCCTGTATACTTTGCTGCATCTTTAATCGTAAAAAAAAAAAAAAAAAAAGAGAGAGAGAAAGAACTCTACAGTGAAGTCTAATGTTACCTTTCATATTGAGAAAAAACATCATCAGTCTTGAGCTAAGAAATTTAAGAGCTGTGTGTTAGGGTTTTATGTTTTTATCTGTGGATTTTGTCTGCTTTCTCCTTTGAAATAAAAATTACCTGCTTCAAAATCTCTTGGACAACACGGGACATAACAAAACATAGCAGGAATATTTCCACTGAGACTCAATCTAAATCAATTGGTTTTGAAACTTCCATCTTTTGCACTTGCCAAGGTGCTTCCCTACCTGGGCTCTTCTTGTCTGACTACTCGTCTATAACTGAAACCCAGATAGGAAGCATTAGATGTCCTGCATCTAAAATGTAATATATGAAGAAAAATAAAGCTATTCACATTTTACATGCACTGAATTACATTCTCAGATGTTTTTCTCTGTGCTGCTGTTTAATATAAAAAGAGACCAGACTGACAAGATCCCTACCACGGGCAATTCAGAAGGCACACGAAGTCAGCTGTATCTTGCTCAGGTGAGTGAAGAGGCTGGAAGGAGAGGCAAACCCACCCCTAACACAGAGAGCACTTCTCGTGATGGGTCTGGACACCTTCCTTTCCTTCCTAGAAAGGAGCAGCCTTTCCTTTTTATATCCAGCCACACCTCCACCCCAGCCACTCCCCTGACGTGTTTGGATTGAGATTAGGCCTCTTCCCTGATTAATGCCAATAGGATGTGTGCAATGAGACATATCATAACCTTTTAAGATAATGTTAACAGTTATTACATCATTGTTGTCATTAAAGAGCACTAACATACCAGCAAAATGTTTGCAACACATTTTAGCTCTGAAAAAAAAGCATTAAAAACTACTTTCAGATGTCAAAGTTCTGTCTAGGCCTGCACTTTCAGAGGAAATTGAAAACCACCAATGAATGGCCAATCTTCCCGCATTGTCTTCAGTGTAACTTCTGAATCCGTTTTGCAGAACAGATAGAACTGATCTTTCATTTCTCAGGGGTCTGAGAGGACAGATTAAAGTGACCTGGATGCTTCAAAGTGGCCAGCTGACCTCACAGACTGACTTGACCAAGGTGACTGAGGTGACCTCCTTCATCTGGTGTCCAGGATGCTCAAGGCACATGATCCAAATAACTCTTATTTCTTCCTTGTTTCTCAAGAAATGGTTGCAGACAAAAATCCCTGGATTTCACAAACAAGCAGTTACACAAGCAGCTGGCTAAGCAAATAAATTACTAATGTATAGATTAACAACACAACACTGGCAAGAGGAATATTTTCAAAATTAGCTTCATAACTCAAGGTCCCAATTTCAAAGCTGTCTTTTTAATTTTATTTTTCACATGAGGCTTACCTCCCTGACCTATTTAGACACACACACACAAAAAAAAGTTTCCTTTAGGATTTTTGGACCTTCAGAAAGATAATTCTACATTAGACCTACTTTCCTCCCTCTGCATCTCCTGAGGTTTTCTTCCTGTCTTACCTTGGACAAGACAGTGGTTTTCTCTATTTCTCAGTCCCTCATCAGTAAAATGAAGCTAATAGCACTTCTCAGCAGTGTTTTTTGGAGAGGATTAAGGCATCAGGAGTTCGAGATGTTCTTCAGTATGTTAGCATGGGAGACAGCTATAAGGGGAAAGAGTGTATGTAAGAAAGAAGGAAGAAAAGATAAATTCTTTCTTATCTCTTAGTTGGGAGTCAAACTTTGGGAGCTAATGTGGGAGTCAATCAGAGCTGGATTTGTCCTGATGGTAATTGCAGCTTTTATAGGATCATTTAAATTGTCTGTCAAATGAAAATATTTCTGTATAATGAGCATGCTATTAAAAACACCCCTGCCAAACTGAGGGCAGACACAGTCACCATATCTATGAGGGTCTGGCACAGACACACAGCTACCACTGAGCCGGGTGAAGAGCAGCACATGACACCTGATCCTTCCCTGGCCCTCCACAAGCGGGCTGGGCAGGTAGGCAGGGCGAGTACCGCGATTTAATTTGGAAAAAAGCATCACCTTCCAGCTCCTCATGTCTGATGTGCTCATTATATGGCTAAATCTCCTGAGCTGGGTGGATTTTGTCCTACTGGTCCCCTCTTTCCTGCTGCCCAGTTCTTAGTGGGATGCTTTTGTTCCTTCTTAGAGATAAAATTACATCTATGACAGTGACCAAAATCAGGAAGTGTTCCTACAAAACCCACATTTTAACTTTGAATTTTGCCTTTGTTAAAAAATTCTCAGCAGATAAAGTGAAACATAAAATTACAATGCTGAAGTAATCGCTTTTGGTTTGGCTCAGTATTACCTAGAAACTCCTTGTTTCATTTGATTTGAAAATGTTCCCAAACTCAAAGTTAAACTTTAAATTCACCTGAGTCCTTGCTGGTATGTTAAACTTGCCTTCTCTCTGCATGTTACACAGCAGTGCTACTAGCTCCCAACGGAATAGAAATGGTAAAATTTTAATAATCCTTTTTTTTTTTTTTTTTGGTGAAGAAACATA
This sequence comes from Athene cunicularia, assembly GCF_003259725.1. Classification (NCBI taxonomy): domain Eukaryota; kingdom Metazoa; phylum Chordata; class Aves; order Strigiformes; family Strigidae; genus Athene; species Athene cunicularia. The sequence goes on from NW_020799092.1 coordinate 55,650,251, forward strand.
TTGCTAGCAGTATAGATGTATTGTTAAGGGCACAAATATTTCCTGGCTACACATTATGGGTGTGCTCCTGCCTAATTTAAAATGATGGGATTTTAACGTTGACTTCATTCTCCATAGAATTAGAAACATAATCAGCACATGTGTCTAATTAAATTATGAAAGTTATTGAAAGGAATAATCTCCTATCAAGATTCTTATGAGTTGGGCTGAATCCTAAACCAGCCTTATGAAATACAGCTTTTGGCAAATACCATATACTTACATCATTACAGAATCAACAATATTATTCTAAAGTTAACTTAAAAATGCAGATTCTTTAATGATAATGAACCAAATCCAAGCTTGACTTAGAATAAACTGACTTGATCACAGAATACATTTCTTGATCTTTAAAAATATATCAGAATAGGTATTGTACATAAAATGTAACACATTCTAAACCACATCTGGAAAATAGCTCATATTTAATGACATTAAGTAAAAAGCCATTACAAGCTTTTAGAACCGTGTTCTTCTTTTTCATGGCCATGTAGAAGACAAATCTAATATATTTATATGTGCGTAAAGAACCAGGTTTTCCAAATCAACAACCAATTCTGTGTATAAGCCCCTGGAGGTGGTGAAAAGATGACGATTAAACCTAGACACAGCTCTTCAAAACTAAGTGTGCCAGGCAAATTCTCACTGTAAACTATGTCAGTCCGAGGTTTTCCCAAAGACCTCCACTTTGGTAGTTACAGAGAGCTAAGATGCAAGCTCCCAAGTCTGAAAACATTTGTGTACGCAATCAATTTCATTACCAAACATATTCTGTAATGCCTCTCCTTTCTTTCCATTTCACACCTGGTCAACATTATGCCAAGGAAATATAGGTCGATATAGGATCTATTTTTTTCCTGTATTCCCTGGCATTTTATGGAAGTTTTACAAAGATAATTTCTGGTTTTAAAGTGCTTTCCTCTCTCTCACATATTAAAAAAATATTGAGGAAATCTTTGAGTTAATCTGATAACAGCTAAAGTGCTATAGATGCAAGAAGTAAGCAGAAAATAAAGGGACTTTTTTCCTCAAATTTCTGTTTCACTCCTCTGAGACAGCATTTACAGGAGCATTACCTTAGGCAATAGCATTCTGTGATGCTTTCAGTCAAAGGAGAAATCTGAAGGTGACTGTCCTCTTTCAACCTGCAAGAGCTCACCAACGGTAATACTTGTGCAAATGGCACACTGCGGAGCTGTGCCATGACCTATAATGATGAGCACAACTGCAGAAAGTGGGCTGCAAATGCTCATGGCACTTGGCACCACCAAACTTAGGTATGTGCTTAACTTTAGGCATCCGATTATCTCTAGTGAAGCTTATATCCTTCAAAAGGAGGCAGAGAGCAGGACTCTCTTTGTTCACACATGCTCACATGTGTATTAATACAGTCACACCCTTCCCCTGCTCACCAGGTGCACACATAGCTAGAGGCAGGATTTGTCCCTGTGCTTTTAAATAGGCAGATTTTGTATTTCCAATGATCTGGCTGCCATGACCTTTGTAAACACACACAGCAAACTGAAGGAAACAAAAGGCTGTACCTGAGTGACAGGAGTAGGACTGAAAAGAGACTTCTGGAAACTTTCTAGCAGTTAGTCCAAAATTAATCCTGGAAATATAGGGAGGGTGATTCTACTACAAGACAAATACAACATATTTGCAGACAAAATAAGGGGGAGTGGGGGAAATGCATTTAAGGTGTACTGAAAAGAATGTCAAGAATCAGTTACACTTACCAGACCATTTAAAGACAACTAACTGTGCAAGACCAGTGAACATACAAGTATAGCACACAGCAAATTCCTCACTTTGTAAGTATATGACTTTTGAATATCATCAGGTTTGTTTCCAGTTATAGAAACAAATGTACAGTGCCAAAGTGGCCTGTATATGATATTGGGTGTGGGTTTTGCCACCGTGTTTTGCCTGAAGCAGCTCACAATGAGCCAGGCTAGGGAAGCTCTCTAGAGCATGTGCTGCAAAGCCTTTGCTGTTGTGTGAGCTCAGTGCGTGCACCAAGGGCTACTGTGCTTGTACCCATTTCAGGATAAAATCATAAAGACCATTCAGCTTTCCATCCCTGAAATGATTTTTTGGTTTTGTACATCCAGAGATACTCATTCAGGGATTTAACATTTTTCAACACCGTTAGGAAGGGAGGCAAGGCTAAGGTGGGGAGCAGCGCTGCAATCCAAACCATCTCCTCCCAGTTCCCCTGCTGTTTTCTGGAGGGTGAGGTGTCTCCTCAGTTTAAACTAACATAAATCCTGGCTGCTGCGAGCTCACCCTCCTCCTCGATCTCTGACCTCCTTCTTTTGCAGGCACTAGCACTCATGTTACTGCATAGCAGATAGATTTGAAGAGCTGATCTGTCTGTAAACTAATCTTTGGTCTTTGGAGTGATTCCTGAACTTCATGTACCAGCTTCCTCCATGGTCACAGAGGCATGGGGCTGGCACAACAGGGACACAGAGCCATGGCAATCCAGACTTCAGATGCACTAATCCCATCCTTGTTTTCCTCCATTCTCAAGCAATCCAGTTAGTTGATGCTTACCCCGTTTGGATTTTGGAATAACTCAGTTGTGGTGTTTGCTTACAACCAGAAAGACAAATAAGGAGAAAAAAACCCATCAAGTTAAACAAAGGACTTCCCTTTCCTCAGTCAATAAATAGAGAAAAAACATCACCTGTGATCTACAGTGCAGTGAGTAGAAACAGCTTTGGTTATGATCTCTGTTTCCATACGAATGGAGAACTGCCCAGTGTAGTTCAGTGTTTAGGATTTCTAACTGGGGACTTCTATTTCTGGCTTTGCAAGGGACTTTTGCAACCTTCAGCCACAGGCTGAAATTTCTTCTCATGCTATTGTTGATCCTCTTACAAACAAATAGAAAGTACTTATTTAGCTTGCAAAATCTACAGGCTTAGTTAATAAATTCCTAGATAATTAATAAATAGCCATAAAGCACAGTGATGATCAAATCTTCAGAGCCTACAGATCTAAGTAGCAATTGTGATATTTGCCTGGTTTCCAGAGAGGCAGAACTGTCCCGAGCATGCTTTCTCCAGAGCCCAATCCCCCCGCCAACACCATCTGTCCCTGCTCACAGTGTGGTTTTTGCACCCAAGGAAGACAGAAGCAGAAGATGGATTGTGTCAGAGTGACTTCAAGGGACAAAACAGTCACAGGGACAACCCCTTCCCCAATGTGCCACTGGCATTTGCAGTCAGGCTGCCTTCCAGTAAACAAGGGTCTGCAGGAAGTAGTTACACATTACCCAGCAGGCTGTTACACTAATATTTTACCTTTGGATCACTGGTCTGTAAGGTAGTTGGGTTGGGTGAAGTCATCTAAGGCTCCTCTTTTTGTCTATCACCATCTAGGGAGGCTCAGATTGAGCTACTGCAAGTCCACATTGCAGGGTACTGTGACAGGAGACTACCTGATACCTGCCACCGCTAAACTCAGGTCTAGAGATCTTTGTCTCCTATATTCTTAAGCATTAAATTAATTCCTTTTCAATGTCTTGCTCCTTGTGAAATCATTTACTCGTGAGTAAGCCCTGTTAAGTCAGAAGTCTCTGGAGTCTCAAAATGACATTTGCATTTTATACCTGCTCCCAAAGGTGTGAAGGGCTGCAGCGGAGGACAAAGAGCAAATCCACTGATGGTACCAGGTACCATATAGCTATGGTGCCATATAGTGTAGTGTGGTCCTACAGAAATGCATAGTAGACCAATTTTCAATTATGCAGGTTTAAAAGGTGGTTAGATCCAGATTCACAGAGATATTTAAATATCCTTATTGAAATTAAGTAGCAGTTGGGTACCTAGGTGAATCTGGTCTTTGGACTCCACCTTGCTACCTGTAGTTATGATCAAGAATTTCTTAGGTTCTGAACACAAGTCACAACCAAACCCCTTAAGACCAAACTGGGCTCCTTAGTGTGTTGTGGGTGCACTACTGCCAATGCATAGAAATATAAATCATACTGTGTTTTCATTCCTCATCTTGACATTTGAAATTTCAACTTAAACAAAGCATTGCAATTAATTTTTCTAACTGTTTGCATCCTTAGACAAGTGATAGGGTTTGCTCATCAGCTCCCTATCTTGAAACACGTCAGGACTGGGAAGCACGTGCCAATACTCTCCCTAGTGCGTTCCAGTTCTCTTGCCAAATAGATCACCCTGACAGACTTTCCTTTACAGTTTTCAATTGTTTTTTCCAGTGCCGTCAACTTTCTAAAACGTGCCACATTGTCATACTTATGCCAGACGCCTTAACAGAGTGCAGAGGACCCTCTCCTTTTGGACAGGAGAGAGAAGGGAAGAGAAGTTATAAGAAAAACAGGATGATAAGTAAGAAAGGTGTAGTTTCTTTTTTACCAGTTCCTGCACCTTAAAGCTGCTTCAAGCCTCCTCTCAGAAGCTGTTCATGGTGCATACACATCATCGCAAGCACAGTGAAGGGAGTATCCAAGGATTATCAAAGCCCCGCTGCAGTGTAGTTGTCTCATACAGCTAACCTAAAATAACATGGCATCACCATGGTCAAAATGGAAAGGAAACATCTGTTTCTCCTTTTTATGTTAGTGACAATCCATTTGTTAGCTTTAGAATAGCACAGGCTGTCCCACTGATAACAGCCCGGGCGCTGGCTGTTCAGCCCAGGCAGGTGCATGGAGAACTGAGGAGCAGACTAAGAACAACAGATAACCTGTGGGGATATCCTTAAGAGGATGAACACTGAACTGAAATCTTTTTCTTTATCACTTTGAAACTAATAAGGAAGATTCTTTCAAATCTGGTGTAACTGTATGGATGCACATTGATTAACTGATCACTAACTAAAGCCCAGTGAGTAGCATGATCCAACTGTAACCATGCTTTTCCCTCTAGGTGCTGGCACTCTGAGTGCTGCTTCTCAGTCCTCCTCTTCTAACTGCTGCTGAGTATTAATTGAACTAAAGGTCATTGAAGTAAATGGACAGATTTCCAGGGACTTCAAAGAAATGAGATAGGATCAGTCAGAACATCTGTGTCGCTGGTTAGTTTTTAAAAATTTTATCTTTCAGGGAACAGAAGGGACTGGTTTTATTTTCATTTGGTGTAGTTTTTAGTGTGTTGCTAATGTGCATGAAATGAGGAGGCAGTAAGTATAACCTTACCTGTATCCTTCCTACCCTTTCCTTGTTGAAACAGGCTATCAATTGTCACTAAAAGATACTGCAGAGTAAGAATTTCACAAGTTAAATACATAAAAGGTTACATGCTGCCTCGATCACAATTTGTTTTTGCAGAGAATTGGTTTATAGCTAGGTTAGATGTCTTTATCACCAGTGCCAAAAAGCCCATAGGAAAGAGGAGACAGATAAACAAATTGTGAAAGTGCTGCTGATGCAGATTAGTGGAAGGCTGGCTAACTGCTTTTTAAAAGCATTTTGTTTTGATGTCCAGCTTTGTCTACATACACATCACGGTGACATCCCAGGCCTAAACCGAATACATACAATATTTTATTTAATTTTCCTTTCAGAATGTTTTGATGTAAGGTCTGACATTTCTCCCATAGTTAATCATGAAACCGGGCAATGTTTCTTACAGTTCCTCGTACTTTACTCATGCAAAACATTCATCGGTTTAAATGGTATGATTAAGGGGAGCAGAGCTGGGGCCAAAAAAGGAAGCATGCGAAGAGAAAATAGATGTCTCCAATAACTTCTATTGAAAATCGGAGCCTTTCACTTAAAATCTGTTTTAAATCAGTAGCTGCTGAAACTCATTACCACAAAAATGATGGGTCTTCTGGTGCAGGCCCTGGCGTTGAGTCTTGGCAGTCTCTCAGCAGCTCCACAAGTGTACATGGCATCGCTTGGTTTCTCAGAACCTCTGGAAGATGGAAGACACCGTCTGCTTTGCAAACCTTGCGAGGAAGAGACCCTAACCCGTGCCATTTAGTTCCCTGTAGGAAGCACATATAGGGAGAGATAGCTATTTGGTTGTCTGTATGAATTGAGGTTATTTGAGGAATTTGATGGCTACTGCAGAGCCTGAGGGGGTCCGGGGACGAGCCTGGAGGTGCCCGAGTCCTGCCCTCTCAGGGGAAGGCTTTAGGCCACCCGGCAGCGCCGAGGGAGGCTGTGCCTGAGCCGCCGGTACCCGCTCGGCCCGAAAACGCCCGGGTGCCGGGGGGGCCACCATGGGGGCCGCGGCCGGTCCCCTCGAGGCTTCGCCCGTCTGGGGAGGGGCAGCCCTCCCTCCTGCCCCCGGGCTGGGGGAGCTTGGCCGGGAGGAATGGGGGGGAAGGAGGGACGGAGGGAGGGGAGAGGGAGGGAAGGAGGGAGGGAAGGAGGAGCCCCCTCCCTCCTTCCCCCCGCCGCGCACCCGGGCTCCTGCGATGTGGTGAGTCACAGGCAGGTCAGGACCGCGGCGGAGGGGCGGAGGGAGCCGCGGGGACCGGCTGATTTACCGCTGGGAGCCGCCACCAGCGCGGCGGAGGCGCCGGAGGGGAGGGCGCGCAGAGCCGGCCCGCAGCCCAGGTGCCGGGAGGGAGGCCC